>NW_028145449.1:295000-490000 GCF_977016875.1 Pavona decussata
ATTCTTTTAGAATAGCTTCATTTATGAGTTTATTATTCCGTTCTTTTTCACACTTACTCTTACCTAGATATTTATGCATTCGCGCGCTTTTAACCATTCTTTGTAAGGCTGCAGTCTGGTGGCCAAAAGCTTATGTTTTCAAAAACGTTTTTTTCCAGAGAACTCTTTTTAGATTTTAAGATGTATAATCCTGGTTAATTACTCGACTATTTTTACTACAATCCAACAAGTTACCATACTGTCTTCACCAAAAAGTTCTGATGGTTAATAACCAATCGGAGAGGTTTCATTTTGTCTGAATTCATACCAAAGTTGAATATTTTACAGCATAGCAAATGCTGGCAAACACTGCACAAATCTCATGTTTGCATTGTCGATTGAACACATTAACCACGATGCAAAACTGAAAATTTCCGTTTAGTTTATTCACATTTGCTCCAGGAGTAAATATGCTAATTTGCCTCAGTTTCGCAACATAGGTAAATCTACAAATGCCATACAAATTTGCATCAGATTTGCATGCTCACCATACCAAAGTTGAATATTTTTCCAGCATAGCAAATGCTGGCAAGCACTAACAAATCCCATGTTTGCATTTTCGATTGAACACATTAACCACGATGGAAAACTGAAAATTTTCGTTTAGTTTATTCACATTTGCTCCAGGAGTAAATATGCTAATTTGTCTTTATTTTGCATACTAGTCACATTTGCTACTGTTTTGCTACTTTTGTTAATCCGTTGTTTTTTTTTTTTTTTATGCAGTGTAGGTTGCATACTAACGCAGAGGATCTTTCTTCTATTAAATTCGTTCGTACTCTTCGCCATTCTATTTTCTTACATCTTTAAAAAAATCTCTGAAAGTAGTTTGTCAAGTTCCTTTGCCGTCATAGTTTCTGGAGGTTTCTTCCCTCCGCCTTTGCTGAAGAGATAATAGTTTGTTTTTATGTTGGTTTAAAATAAAAACACGTCACTTTGGTGGCCAAGTTTATTCCAACCAATTTGTCTCCGTCTTTGTAATCTTGCGCCATTATCAAGGTTACATAATTAATGATAAAAAGCGGTTTGTAAAAAGGCTAAGTTGAAGCGAATTTGCATAACATAGCGGCAAGCTAATTACTTAAATACTTTAGCACGAAGAGAATCGGACTGCACATTCAATGTTGGTTTAAGCTCTTGAATATACAGCATTTCATTTACAAGGCAGTCAAATTTGTACATGCATTTCTTGATTACATTGAAGCGTGCTAAGAAATTGTTCGGAACAGCAGTGTTCTGTTCTTTGTAGTAATGCTTGCAGATTGATGACGCCTTTTGACGGTGTCCCTCAACTCGCGTATACCCAACATAACCTGCATTACACAGGTCACACTTGAATAAATAAACAACACATTGCTGGGTTACAATGTTGGGCTTGGGCTCACGCAGGCTTAGATCTTGATTAAGCTTACGGCTAGTAAACACGGGTTGAATGGTCTTTCCCACCTTGCTGCTAAGATCTCTAAGTTGCCGTTTGACAGACACTGCAGCATCCTGATCTTTATAGGGGATAGCTATCCGGATGACGTCATCGGTATGCTGTTTAGACTGGTCCGCTGCGACTCTCGAGGTGATAAACTTGTTGAAGACAGAATCAATAAGGTGATTCGGATACCTCAGCTTTCGGAAAACTCCTCTCAAGCGTTCACACTCCTCTGAGAAATGTGTCCAAGATGATGATAGCCGGTGCGCGCGATCAAGCATTAATTATGTAACCTTGATAATGGCGCAAGATGCACTGAAACGTCGGTTCCTATCACTCATATTTCTTGTTTCATGTATTTCTAAATCATTTCTTTTAAGTCTTTGTAATCATAGTCATAATCTCTCCAGCAAAGAAGTCTGCCGCCAGAGCTCACGGTCCAGCTCAGGAGTCTCAGCTCGTTAAAATCTTGAAAGTAGTTTATCAAGTTCCTTTGCCGTCATAGTTTTTGGTTCTCTCGTTTCGTTAATTGTAGAACAAAAAAGCTTTAGAGCTCTCGTGTTGGACTTAAATTTCTTGACTGCAATGCTCGACTTTTGCTCAGAAATAAAAATCTTGTAGCTTTTGGCCGTCACTGTTGACTTCGCCTTCGGTTTCAGTCTCAAAGTTACTATCTCCTTGGTTGCTTGCCTTGCTCGTACTCGATGTTTCGTTAGCTGGAACAGGTGCAATCGTCGTGGCCTTGAGAAATTCCAATTCAAGACTAAAACAGGGACCTTAAAAATCATCCATCCATTCTAGAGTTTTGCATTGAATTTTTCGGAAAATATCGTCATCGTCCGCAATCTTGATTTCAAGTTGAAAGCGGGACACATGCGAAATCATCCAGGCCAGTACTTGGCAAATATTGTGCAGGTAACAGAGCGAGATCATAGGTTAAATTTAGCTATTTGCTCTCTAACTGCTATACTGGGATAATAATAGTATTAGAATGACACTTAGGTCAAAATCCATAGTGTGTAGAATTAGGATGAAATTAGGACAAAATCCATATTGTGTAGTATTAGGATGAAATTAGGACAAAAACCATAGTGTATAGTATAAGGATGAAAAAAAGGTCAAAATCCATAGTGTATAGTATTAGGATGAAAATTAGGTCAAAATCCATAATGTATAGTATTAGGATGACACTTAATTAGGTCAAAATCCATAGTGTGTAGTATTAGGATGAAACTTAGATCAAAATCCATATTGTATAGAATTAGGATGACACTTAGGTCAAAATTCATAGTGTATAGTATTAGGATGAAACTTACGTCAAAATCCATATTGTATAGAATTAGGATGAAAATTAGGTCAAAATCCATAGTGTATAGTATTAGGATGAAACCTAGGTCAAAATCCATATTGTATAGAATTAGGATGAAAATTAGGACAAAATCTGTAGTGTATAGTATAAGGATGAAAATTAGGTCAAAATCCATAGTGTATAGTATTAGGATGAAAATTAGGTCAAAATTTATAGTGTATAGTGTAAGGATGAAAATTAGGACAAAATCCAGAGTGTATAGTATAAGGATGACACTTAGGTCAAAATCCATATTGTATAGAATTAGGATGACACTTAAGTCAAAATCCATAGTGTATAGTATTAGGATGAAACTTAGGTCAAAATCCATAGTGTGTAGTATTAGGATAAAATTAGGACAAAATCCATATTGTATAGTATTAGGATAAAATTAGGACAAAATCCATAGTGCATAGTATTAGGATGAAAATTAGGTCAAAATTTATAGTGTATAGTATAAGGATGAAAATTAGGACAAAATCCAGAGTATTAGGATGACACTTAGGTCAAAATCCATAGTGCAAACAAAAGAGTATTAAAATGGAAGTCATTTTCGAATAAGGTGTATAGTATTAAAACGAAAATTAGGCAGGCATCTATAGTTGATAGAATTACCATTATGTCTTCATCTTTAGTGGGCTATTTCTTTGTCCCTGATCCCTTGGGAGGACTAAAAAGTGTCTAAAGTTTTACGACACACTGATACGATTGGAAGCTTTAAAAATAATGTTTGTCTTCCGTCAAAAGTGACTTTTTTTCAAAGAATAAGAACAGGATTTTTGGTTAAAAATCACTAAATTTTGAAGTTCCAGGTCCCTTGGAGGTCTATAAAGTGTATCAGGGAACATTTTCGGACAGACTGATTCGATTGAAAGCTTTAAAAATAATGTTTGTATTTCGTCCAAAAATCGACTATTTTTCAACGGATAACTCCATGGTTTTTGGCCAAAAAATGACCAAATTTTATAGTCGGCATTTCTTACTTGCCAATATGTCCCTAGGGATCTCGGCATGTCGTAAAACTCCCTTGGCAATCAATTTTAAGTGCAAATAACGCCTTCACAAAGAATTTTCTGTTTTATTCTCACCCTAACTTCATGTTTTGTGGGCTATTTCTTTGTCCCTGGTCCATTGGGAGGCCTATAAAGTGTATCAGAGAACATTTTCGGACAGACTGATTCGATTGGAAGCCTTAAAAAAAATATTTGTATTTCGTCCAAAAATCGACTTTTTTCTAAGGGGTTAGTCCATGGTTTTTAGCCAAAAATGACCAAATTTGCAAATCGGCATTTTTCGCTTGTTTATGTCCCTAGGGATCTCGGCGTGTCAAAAAAATCCATTAGGAATCATTTTTAAGTGAAAATAACGCCCTGACGAAGAATTTTCCCTTTTTTACTCTCACCCTGATTTTATACACTGTGGGCTATTTCCTTGTCCCTGGTCCGTTGGGAGACTTAAAAAGTGTCTCAATGGTCATTTTCAAACAAACTGGTTCAATTAGGAACTTTAAAAACAAAATTTGTATTTCATCCAAAAATCGACTTTTTTCCAAGGGTTAGCCCATGGTTTTTGGCCAAAAATTACCAAATTTTCAAGTCGGCATTTTTCACTCGTTTATGTCCCTAGGGATCTTGGCGTATCAAAAAAATCCATTGGGAATCATTTTTAAGTGAAAATAACGCTCTGACAAAGAATGTTCTGTTTTACTCTCACCCTGACTTCATCTTTTGTGGGCTATTTATTTGTCTCTGGTCCCTTAAGAGGCCTAAAAAGGGTCTAAAGGGTCATTTTCGGACACACTGATTCGATTAGAAACTTTTAAAACAATATTTGTGTTTCGTCCAAAACTCGACTTTTTTCCAAGGGGTTAGCCCATGGTTTTTGACCAAAAATGACCAAATTTTCAAGTCGGCATTTTTCACTTGTTTATGTCCCTAGGGATCTCGGCGTAGCAAAAAAATCCATTAGGAATCATTTTTAAGTAAAAATAACGCCCTGACAAAGAATGTTCTCTTTGACTCTAACCCTGACTATATCTTTTGTCGGCTATTTCTTTGTCTCTGGTCCTTTTAAAGACCTAAAAAGTGCCTTAAGGGTCATTTTCGGACACACTGATTCGATTGGAAACTTTTAAAACAATATTTGTATTTCGTCCAAAACTCGACTTTTTCCTAAAGGGTTAGCCCATGGTTTTTGGCCAAAAATGACCAAATTTTCAACTCAGTATTTTTCACTTGTTTATGTCCCTAGGGACATAAAGTAAACTTAACGCCCTGACAAAGAATGTTCTCTTTGACTCTCACCCTCACTATATCTTTTGTAGGCTATTTCTTTGTCTCTGATCCCTTAAGAAGCCTAAAAAGGGTCTAAAGGGTCATTTTAGGACACACTGATTCGATTAGAAACTTTTAAAACAATAGTTGTATTTTGTCCAAAAATCGACTTTTTTCCAAGGGGTTAGCCCATGGTTTTTGGCCAAAAATGACCAAATTTTCATGTCGGCATTTTTCACTTGTTTATGGCTCTAAGGATCTCGGCGTGTCAAAAAAATCCTTTAGGAATCATTTTTAAGTGAAAATAACGCCATTACAAAGAATGTTCTGTTTCACTCTCACCCTGGCTTTATCTTTTGTGGGCAATTTGTTTGTCCCTTGTCCCTTGGGAGATCTAAAAATTGTCTCAAGGGTCATTTTCAGACACACTTAATAGAGTAGAAACTTTTAAAACAATATTTGTATTTCGTCCAAAAATCGACTTTTTTCCAAGGGGTTAGGCAATGGTTTTTAGCCAAAAATGACCAAATTTTCAAGTCGGAATTTTTCACTTGTTTATGTCCCTAGGGTTGTCGGCGTGTCAAAATCATCCATTGGGAATCATTTTTAAGTGAAAATAACGTCCTGACAAAGAATAATCTGTTTTACTCTCACCCTGACTTCATCTTTTGTGGGCTTTTTTTTGTCTCTGGTCCCTTAAAAGGCCTAAAAAGTGATTCAAGAGTCATTTTCGGACACACTGATTCGATTGGAAATTTTTAAAACAATATTTGTATTTCGTCCATAACTCGACTTTTTTCCAAGGGGTTAGCTCATGGTTTTTGGCCAAAAAGGACCATATTTACACGTGGGCATTTTTCACTTGTTTATGTCCTTAGGGATCTCGGTGTATCAGAAAAATCCATTGGGAATCATTTTTAAGTGAAAATAACGCCCTGACAAAGAATGTTCTGTTTGACTCCCACCCTAACTTCATCTTTTGTGGGGAATTGTTTTTGTCCATGGTCCCTTGGGAGGCCTAAAAAGTGTCTCAAGGGTCATTTTCGGACACACTGATTCGATTGGAAAAATTTAGAACAATATTTTTATTTTATCCAGCAATCGACTTTTTTTCAAAGGGGCTAGCCCATGGTTTTTGGCCAAAATAGACCAAACGTTCAAGTCGGTATTTTTTACTTGTTTATGTCCCTAGGGATTTCGGCGTGTCAAAAAATCCAATGGAAATTATTTTTAAGTGAAAATAGCGCCCTGACAAAGAATGTTCTGTTTTACTCTAACCCTGACTTCATCTTTTGTGTGCAATTTCTTTCTCCCTGGTCCCTTGAGAAACCTAAAAATTGTTTTAAGGGTCATTTTACGACACACTGATTCGATTGGAAATTTTTAAAACAATATTTGTATTTCGTGCAAAAATGGACTTTTTTCCAAGGGGTTATCCCATGATTTTTGGCCAAAAATGACCAAATTTTCAATTCGGCATTTTTCACTTGTTTATGTCCCAAGGGAACTCTCCGTGTCAAAAAAATCCAGTGGGAATCATTTTTAAGTAAAAATGACGCCCTGATAAGGAATGGTTCATTTGACGCTCACCCTGAATTCATCTTTTGTTGGGTATTTCTTTGTCTCTGGTCCCTTGGTACGCCTAAAAAGTGTCTTAAGGCTCTTTTTTGGACAAAATGCTTCGATTGGAATCTTTTTTAAACAATATTTGTATTTCGTTCAAAAATCGACTTTTTTTCAAGGGGTTAGCACAAGTTTTTTGCCAAAAATTACCAAATTTTCAAGTCGGCATTTTCACTTGTTTATGTCCCTAGGGATCTTAACGTGTCAAAAAATTCCATTGGGAATCATTTTTAAGAAAAAAAAACGCCCCGACAAGGAATGGTTCATTTGACACTCACCCTGAATTCATCTTTTGTTGGGTATTTCTTTGTCCCTGGTCCCTTGGGAGGCCTAAAAAGGGTCTCAAGGGTCATTTTCGGACACACTGATTCGATTGGAAACTTTTCAATCAATATCTGTATTTCGTCAAAAAATCGACTTTTTTCCAAGGGGTTAGCCCATGGTTTTTGGCCAAAATGACCAAATTTTCAACTCGGCACTTTTTACTTTTTTATGTTCCTATGGATCTTGGCGTGTTAAAACAATCCATTAGGAATCATTTTTAAGTCGAAAGAACGCTCTCACAAAAAAATGTTCGGTTTGACTCTCACCCTGGCTTCATCTTTTGCGGGCAATTTCTTTGTCCCTGGTCCTTTGGAAGACCTAAAACGTGTCTCAAGGGTCATTTGATTACACACTGATTCGAGTGGAAACTTTTGAAACATTGTATGTATTTCGTCCAAAAATCGCCTTTTTTCCAACGGGTCAGCCCTTGGTTTTTGGCCAAAAAATGACTAAATTTTCAAGTCGGAATTTTTCACTTGTTTATGTCCCAAGGGAACTCTCCGTGTCAAAAAAATCCATTGGGAATCATTTTTAAGTAAAAATAACGCCCTGACAAGGAATGGTTCATTTGACTCTCACCCTGAATTCATCTTTTGTTGGGTATTTCTTTGTCTCTGGTCCCTTGGTACGTGTTGCGATGATTTCAACAAAATTTATTCGTTTCTCGTTTGATAAACTCGCTCGTACTCACAAGATCGCTCGCTCTTTTTCTCCTCGTGTTCTAGTGCCAAAACCGGTCCAGACCGGTTCGGCTTACGTCACACTCGCACCACAGGAACCCCATTTCGGGTCCGACACTCTCCCCCTATTTGATACACGCAAGTGGAGCAAATATAATCACACAGCTCCATGCTTATATAACAGCAACAGTTCTAAAGAGTTCTAATAGTTCGTGACTCCGCAAGTCCCTGGGTCTGTTCACTTGTCCCCTTGCTCTGCAATCTCTCTGATCCGCTTCGCCGCAGCTACAGCAGCCCGCCTAGGGGCGAACTCTCTGGCTCGAGGATTAAGCTGCACCGAGTTTCTCAACTGTGTGTCCCGTACGTCGCACGACAGCTCCATAGGACATAGCTGTTGGATTGCTCGCTCCAAGTAGGACTTCCCCGCTCTCAACCTTGCTGCTCGGACGACGCCGTCACGCCCCTTGATGAGTTTCACTACAACTCCAATGTTCCACTTTCCACGGTTGCGCTCCTCACTCTGAATTAGCACCACATCTCCAACTTTCAGTGTCAGCACCTTGGTCTTGTGTTTGAGATTGTGTCTTTCCCTCAAACTCCTGATGTATTCTGTAGTCCACCTTGACCACAGAATGTCCTTGCAGCGACGGAGGTATCTTGTCCTCTTACGTAGCTCCACATCCTCCACTGACTCTGCATCCTCCTCTGGCAGGAGGTTAGGTAGCCCGTGCATCATGACGTTTGGCGTTAGCACCGGAAGTTCAACATCATCTTCAACATAGGATAACGGGCGGTTATTGACGGCCACCTCCACCTCAAGCGCAACTTCTTCAAGCTCTCCGAATGTCAGGTACGCTCGTCCCATAGATTTGTAAAATGACTGTTTCACAACTCCAATCAACCGTTCAAATTGACCCCCCCACCATGGGGCTCTGGCGAGGTTAAACTGCCAAAGGATGTTGTGGTGGGCCAGATAGTCTTGCAATTTCTCCTCCCTCATAACACTCTTGAGCCACCTGGATGCAGCCACAAAACTTCTTCCATTGTCCGAATAAATCTTCGTAGGCCTCCCCCGTCTCGCAATGAAATGTTTCAAACACCTGATGAAACCAGCAGTGGTCTGGTCAGTTAGTAACTCTAAATGGACCGCTCTCGTTAAACTGCATGCGAACAGTAAAATGTATGCCTTGCCTTCTTTCTTCTTCGAAATCTTGTAAGTTATGGGCCCGGCGTAGTCCACCCCTACTACTTGGAACGGAAATGTCCCCTCTGTACGATCCACTGGTAAGTTTCCAGGCGGTGGATTTTGGAGCTTTGTCACATGGAACTTCTTACACCCATAGCAGTGGTTAACCACGTTCTTCGCCAGTTGCCGGAGACGGGGAATCCAATACTCTTGTCTCACATGCGCCATCGTTAGGCCGACTCCCCCGTGTAGCGTCAAGATGTGGGCGTCTTGCACCATTTTTTCTGATAAGACTACCCTGGGTGGCAAATACACCAGATAATGTCCTTGAATTCTTCCTCTGCACACATAGATTCCTTGGTCATTCTTCTGAAGGTTGAGCCTTTCTTGGTCTTCCAGAAACTTGTCTGTTACACTGTGTCTCTGCTGCTCCCGCCTTATCCACCACTTGACCTGTATCTCCGTCTCAGCTGTTGTCAAGGGTCCGCTTACTCGGTTCCACTTCTTGTTCCGGCAATTTTGAAGGAATCTCATGACCCATGCACTGATTCTGATCGTTCGCCAGAAGGTATGCCTTTCCAGCACTTCATCGAAGTCGTCCCTCGCCTCCACTGCCACTGCAAACACCTCCTTAGTAAGCTTAGCTTCTGCTTCCGTTTCTTTGTTAGGCTCTGTCACTACGTCTCCCGGCCACTCCTCTGGCTTGGACAACCATTGTGGTCCCGGCAACCACACATTACACAGCTGATCTGCCTTGCAGCCTCTGCTTCCTATGTCGGCTGGGTTGTGTTTGGAGTCGACATGTCTCCATTCAATGTAATCTTTGTCGTTGATCTTGCGGACTCTGTTGGCCACAAACTGTTTGTAAGTACCTCCCCCCTTGATCCAGTGGAGTGCGACAGTACTGTCACTCCACCCATGGACTGACTTGATTGGATATCCTTCAAGTGCGACTCTCACGTTCTCCACCAGGTTAGCGGCCATGTGAGCGGACACAAGTTCCAATCTTGGAATTGTAAGATTCTTCTTTGCTAATCTTGACTTTGCTGCTATTAAGCCCTTGCTCACCCCGGAGGCTTGCGTAATCACTGCATAGACGGCCGCTGATGTACCAACTCCACTTGTGTCACCGAATACATGCAACTGGACTCCTTCGATCGGCTCCTTGAACCTTGGTATGCTCCGCAGTACTTCAACCTTGTTGGGGAGGCTCCTCACAAACTTCAGCCACTCTTGTCCAATTCTGTCTGACAGTTTCTCATCCCACGGTAGTCGACTGTCGCATACTTCGCGGTATAGAAGCTTTCCCACTAATGTTGTGGGCGACGCTACACCAAGCGGGTCGTACACCGCAGCTAAGAATCGTAGCATTCCTCTCTTAGTGTTATCAACAGGTTCCTCAGGGAAAGTCACTGCAATTGTGTCCTCTCTCTTGTTCCACGGCAAACCTAATATCTTGGATTCACCTTCCTTAACTCCCAACTGTTGCTTTGCGTAACTCTGCTGTTCATCAACAGGCACCCATTCTCACCGTCTAGCTGAGGCTCGTGCACCGGAACAACATTCTCACTCTCTAGCTGAGGCTCGTTGGAGTTCCACTTGTGCATGGTAAACTTAGCATCCCCAAACACTGATATGATCGTCTTCTTCAGGTCCTGAACCTCTTCTTTGGTGTTGCCCCCGTGATGACGTCATCAACGTATAGACTCCTCAAGATCTCGTCTACCTCCACTGGGTATTTCTCCCTTAGGCTTTGCAAGTGCAACTTTAGTGTTCCCGCCAACAAGAATGGCGACTGGACCAACCCGAAGAGCGCTCGCGTGAATCTAAAGGCTTCAATAACTGAAGGGTCCTTGTTCTTGAGCCAGTGGAAACGTAGTGCATCCCGGTCTTCAGGTCTTATGCGTACTTGTAAGAAGGCTTGTTTGATGTCAGCTGCTAAGGCTACTGGCTTTAGGTGATTTCGCACAAGAACGTTCCACAACAGATTCTGCAAGGGAGGCCCCGTTTCTAAGCACTCGTTTAACGACGGACTATCTTCACTTGGCTTAGCCGATGCGTCAAATACAATTCGGAGTTTTGTGGTCACGGCAGTTTCCTTTTTCACAGGTTTGTGAGGGATGTAAAATACTCTCTCGTTTGGCTCGTCTACGACTCTCTCAACTATCCCTTCAGTGAGTTGCTCTTGGATGATCTCATCGTACTTGTCTATCAGACCAGGCTCTCTCTGCAACTTCCTCACTAGACCTTGTAGTCTCCTGATACTTCCGCGTTCGTTCGATTGCAGGTGATCGTGCCCCGGCTTCCATAGCAAACCCGATTCGTACCAACCTTCGTCACTTCGGTTCAGTTGCTCAGAGAATTCGGCAAACACGTTTTGCTGGTCTGCTTCTGGTCTATCTGCGAGTCCTAAAACATCTAAAGAGCAGAGTTGTTCGTAGTCCGCTGCCGATGTTTTCGTCAAATAAACGTTGGATAGCGCGGCTTCTCTCCCTGTGGACATCATCGTCCACCCCAGCATAGTGAACTCAGCAATGGGCTCAGACGGCTGACCAATTCTAGGTTTCGTCTCAGTTTTGATCCTTGAGTACTCGCTGGCACCGAGTATTACATGAATGGGTAACTCACTCTTCTTGTCATCGTCATCCATGACCACTCCCTGCAGGTGACGATACTTGCTGATCAGTTCTCCATAATTCGGATTTGGGACTGTGAGTAGAACACCCTTGTCCACCTTATTGATCTTCGTCATCATCTCAAACTTCCCATCAACACTTTTAACCGTTACTGAATACCCTTGTACCTTTTGAACTGTTGAGCAAAGCATCATGTCAATCTGTCTATGTTCGATATGAGTTGGTCGCTTGTTAAGCCGTTCAATCAGAGCCGCTGACGCATAAGAGCTACCCGCACCTGTGTCTAGTAATGCTCTGCATTTGATCCCATCGACGAACAACACTACCACTGGATAAATAACAGAACCCTCACCAGTTGCCAACATCATTTGACTGTTGCTAGGCAGCCTGTCACAAATAGACGTGTGATGTCTGCCACCGCAATGTTGACAAGTGTACTTGCTGTGGCACTCCCGTGCTTGATGTCTTGTTCCTGTACAGTTAAAGCATAGTTTCTTGTCACTCAAGATCTGCCTGCGCTGGTGCAAGCCAGGGACTTTCTTGCACTGGGTGGAGCTGTGATCCTCGCCATTACAATAGATGCAGTTACGCCCCACCTTCGCACTCTCATCTTTGGTCTGGTAAGCAGGATTTTTCCTTGCTTGGAAGCGATTTCGCGGGTCACGGTTCGGAGGATAACGACTTGGCAGGTCAGGCTTTGGCGGTTCAGGTTTAAGGTTTTCGCTGACAATAGGGTTACGGTCACACCACTTCCTCAGGGATTCGATTAGCTCTGCAAATCCCCACTCTTGCCAGTTATCGTCTAGACGTACCAGATCCGCTCTGATTCCAGGTAATTTATCAAGCGTCGCACGCACAAACCCTCCTATTTCGTTAACCTTGCCCATGGTCTCTAGCACTTGTATGTGACTTGTTAGCTTCTCGTAGAAATCATGGATTTTTGCTGGGTGTCCACCATGAACTGTGGATAATCCAATTATGCATTGCATATGTGCGTTTGCTACCTCACTGGGTTTACCATACTTGGTTTTCAATATAGCTTTGGCCCTTTCGTAACCCTCCGTCGTGAAAGGGAGTCCGTCAATGGACGCGCGGACACTGGATACTAGTAACTCCTTCAGGTAAGAAAACTTAGCAACTTGAGTTAGTTTAGCCTTGTCGATTTCAGTTTCGAATTGATTCCAAAACCTCATCCAATCCAGGAAAGTCCCTTGAAATTTAGTTATCTCCAGTTTTGGCAATTTCGCTCCGACACTGCTCAAATTCCCAGATTCCTCCGTGGATGCCTTCGCCGTTTTCTCAAGACTCGCTCGCGCTTCGTGTTTAGCCTTTTCAAGCTGGATCTTTTCCTCCAAATTCCGTTTCCGTTTCTCTTCCTCGCGTTTTTCCTCTTCGGTTGATCTAATACCGGCAGCTACATATTCCACTTCTTTAAGAATTCCCTCAAATTTACTGATTTGGCTATCTAAAGTTTCGGTCCAAAGTCTGACCTCTGCAGGGTCATTCCCACTTTCAATACGCAACTCCTGAACTTCCAATTTGAGCTGATGTGTTTTGTCAATAACGTGCTCCAATGCGCTTCCATGTCTCTCAATTGTCTTCAGGTCTCCGGTCTCGATTACTTTCGCTGTATCTCCCGCTGTAAATTCAAGCATTTTTAGTTTACCTTGAATCTTCTCCTGCATTGTTTTGATTTCGCCTTCGGCACTCATGTTGTTGACTTCGGTGTTTCTTCGCTGTGTTTACATGTAAAATTTCTCTCGTCGCTCACTTCTCGCCGCTCGCTGTTACTTTCTCGAATCACAGGTGTCCTGGCAGGGTCGCCACCTTTTGTTGCGATGATTTCAACAAAATTTATTCGTTTCTCGTTTGATAAACTCGCTCGTACTCACAAGATCGCTCGCTCTTTTTCTCCTCGTGTTCTAGTGCCAAAACCGGTCCAGACCGGTTCGGCTTACGTCACACTCGCACCACAGGAACCCCATTTCGGGTCCGACATACGCCTAAAAAGTGTCTTAAGGGTCTTTTTTGGACAAAATGCTTCGATTGGAATCTTTTTTAAACAATATTTGTATTTCGTCCAAAAATCGACTTTTTTTCAAGGGGTTAGCCCATGGTTTTTGGCCAAAAATGTCCAAATTTTCAAGTCGGCATTTTCACTTGTTTATGTCATTAGGGAACTTGGCGTCTGAAAAAATCTATTAGGAATCATTTTTAAGCAAAAATAACGCCCTGACAAAGAATTTTCTGTTTGACTCTTACCCTGACTTCCATTTTTGTGGGCTATTTCTTTGTCCCTGCTCCATTGAGAGAGCTAAAACCTGGTCCAGGAGACGTTTTTCGATCTTCTGATTCGATTGGAAGCTTTTAAAAGAATGTTTGTTTTTCGTTTCAAAAATCGACTTTTAGCCAAAGGTTTTGGGTCAAAAATAATCAAATTTTCAAATTGGCATTTTTCACTCTTTTATGTCCTAAGGGATCCTGGCGTGTAGTAAAACGCCCTTTAGAATCATTTTAATGTGCAAATGACGCCCTGGTAAAGAACTGAAAGAATTATCTTTTTGCCCTTTTCCTGACTTCATCTTTTTTGGGCTATTTCTTCGTCTCTGGTCCTTTTGGAGACCTAAGACGTGTCTCAGGGGACGTTTTCAGATCTACTGATTCGATTAAGAGCTTTTAAAAGAATATTTGTTTTTCGTCCAAAAATCGACATTTTGTCAAGGGGTAAGCCCACGGTTTTAGATAAAAAATGACCAAATTTTCAATTCGGCATTTTCACACTTATATGTTCCTAGGGGTAACGGCGTGTCCTCAAACTCCCTTAAAAATCATTTTGAAGTGCAAATAACGTCCTGGCAAAGAATTGAAAGAATTTTGTTTTTTGCTCTTATCCTGACTCCGTCTTTTCTGGGCTATTTCTTTGTCTCTGGTCCCTTGGGAGACCTGCAACGTGTCTCAGGGGACACTTTTAGGTCTACTGATTGGATTAAAATATTTTTAAAAGAATATTTGTTTTTTGTCCAAATATCCACTTTTTGCCAAAGGGTAAGCCCAGGAAAGATGGAGTCAGGAAAAGGACAAAAACGAAAATTCTTTGATTTCTTTGCCAGGGCGTCATTTGCACTTCAAAATGATTTGTAAGGAGGTTTCACGACACGACGATATCCCTAGGGACACAAAGGAGCAAAAATGCCGACTTAAAAATTTGGTCATTTTTTACCCGAAACAGTGGGCTTACCCCTTAGCAAAAAGTCGATTTTTGGACGAAAAGCAAATATTCTTTAAAAAGCTAACAATCAAATCAGTAGATAAAAAAACATCCCCTGAGACACGTTATAGGTCTCCCAAGGAACCAGGGACAAAGAAAAAAAATATTCTTTTAAAAGCTTCGAATCGAATCAGTCGATCCGACAACGGCCCCTGAGGGACCAGGAACAAAGAAAAATCGCCCAGAAAAGATGGAGTCGGGAAAAGGGCAAAAACAAAAATTCTTTCAATTATTTGCCAGGGCGTCATTTGCACTTCAAAACGATTCATAAGGGAATTTTACAACACGCCGATATCTCTAAGGGCATAAAGGAGTGAAAAAAGCCAATTTCAAAATTTGGTCCTTTTTGACCCAAAACCGGGTACTTACCCCTTAGCAAAAAGTCTCTTTACTCTTTTAAAAGCTTACAATCGAATCCGCAAATCCTAAAACGTCCCCTGAGACACGCTTTAGGTCTCCCAAGGGACCAGGAACAAAGAAATAGCCAAGAAAAGATGGAGTCGGGAAAAGGGCAAAAACGAAAATTCTTTTAATTCTTTGCTAGGGCGTCATTTGAACTTTAAAATGATTGCTAAGTGAGTTTTACGACACGCCGATATCCCAAGGGACATAAAACAGTAAAAAATGCCGACTTGAAAAACTGGTCATGTTTGAACCAAAACCGTAAGCTTACCCCTTGGCAAAAAGTCGATTTTTGCACAAAAAACAAATATTCTTTTAAAAGCTTCCAATCTAATCAGTAGATCTAGAGACACGTTTTAGGTCACCCAGGGGACCAGGGACAAAGAAATAACCCAGAAAAGATGGAGTCAAGGAAAGGGCAAAAACGAAAATCTTCCAATTCTTTGCCAGGGCGTCATTTGCACTTCAGAATGATTCTTAAGGAAATTTTACGACACGCCGATATCTCTAGGGGCATAAAAGAGTGAAAAATGCCGACTTGAAATTTTTTTTTCATTTTTGACCCAAAACCGTGGCCTACCCCTCGGCAAAAAGTCGTTTTTTGACAAGAAACAAATGTTCTTTTAAATGCGTCCAATCGAATCAGTCGATCCCAAAACGTCCCCTCAGAAACATTTTAGGTCTCCCAATTGACCAAGAACAAAGAAATAGCCGAGAAAAGATGGATTCAGGAAAAAGGCAAGAACGGGAATTCTTTTAATTCTTTGCCAGGGCGTCATTTGTACTTCAAAATGATTCCTAAGGGAGTTTTACGACACGCCGATATCCCTATTGACATAAAGGAGTGAAAAATGCCGAGTTGAAAATTTGGTCATTTTTGACCCGAAACCGTGGGCTTACCCCTTGACAAAAAGTCGATTTTTGGACGAAAAACAAATATTCTTTGAAAAGCTTACAATCGAATCAGTAAATAAAAAACATCCCCTGAGACGCGTTATAAGTCTCCCAAGTAACCAGGGACCAAGAAAAAAATATTCTTTTAAAAGCTTCGAATCGAATCAGTAGATCCCAGGGACAAAAAGAAGCCCAGAAAAGATGGGATCAGGAAAAGGGCAAAAAAGAAAATTCTTTTAATTCTTTGCTAGGGCGTCTTAAAATGGTTCCTAAGGGAGTTTTACGGCACGCCGATATCCCTAGGGACATAAAACAGTGAAAAATGCCGACTTGAAAATTTGGCCAATTTTGACCCAAAACCGTAGGCCCCCTTGGCAAAAAGTTGATTTTTGCACGAAAAACAAATATTCTTTTAAAAGCTTCCAATCGAATCAGTAGATCCAGAAACATCCCCAGAAATACGTTTTAGGTCTCTCAAGGGACCAGGGACAAAGAAATAACCCAAAAAAGATGGAGTCAGGAAAAGGGAAAAAACGAAAATTCTTTCAATTCTTTGCCAGGGCGTCATTTGCATTTCAAAATAATTCCTAAGGGAGTTTTACGACACTCCGATATCCCTAAGGACATAAAAGATTTAAAAAATTCCGACTTGAAAATTTAGTCATTTTTAACCCAAAACCGTAAGCTTACCCCTTGGGTAAAGGTCGATTTTTGGACGAAAAAAATATTCTTTTAAAAGCTTCTAATCAAATCAGTGGATCCGAAAACGTCCCCTAAGAGACTTTTTAGGTCTCCCAAGGAACCAAGGACAAAGAAATAGCCCAGAAAAGATTTGGTCAGGAAAAAGGCAAAAACGAAAAAATTCTTTCAATTCTTTGCCAGGGCGTCATTTGCTCCTCAAAATGATTCTCAAGGGAGTTTTACGACACGCCGATATCCCTAGGGACATAAAGGAGTGAAAAATGCCGAGTTAAAAATGTGGTTATTTTTTACCCAAAACCGTGGGCTTACCCCTTGGCAAAAATTGGATATTTGGAGGAAACACAAATATTCTTTTAAAAGCTTCCAATCGAATCAGTAAATCCAAAAACGTCCCCTGAGAATCGTTTTAGGTCTCTCAACGGTCCAGGGACAAAGAAATAGCCCAGAAAAGATGGGGTCAGTATAAGGGCAAAAACGAAAATTCTTTTAATACTTTGCCATGGTGTTATTTGCAGTTCAGACTAATTCCTAAGGGAGTTTTACGACACGGCGATTTCACTACGGACATAAAGGAGTGAAAAATGCCGACTTCAAATTTTGGTCATTTTGGAACCAAAACTGTGGGCTTGCCGCTTGGCAAAAAGTCGATTTTTGGACGAAACACAAATGTTCTTTTAAAAGCTTCCAATCGAATTAGTAGATCCGAAAACGTCCCGTGAGACACATTTTAGATCTCACAAGGGACCGGGGACAAAGAAATAGCTTAGGAAAGATAGAATCAGGACAAATACTATAACGAAAATTCTTTCAATTCTTTGCCAGGGCGTTATATGCCCTTTAAAATGATTCCTAAGGGAGTTTTGCGTCACGCAGACATCCCCAGGGACATAAAGGAGTTAAAAATGCCGCCTTGAAAATTTGGTCATTTTTGACCCAAAATGTTTTTGGCCAAAAATGACCAAACTTTCAAGTCGGCATTTTTCACTTGTTTATGTCTCTAGGGTTCACGGCGTGCCGTGAAATTCCCTTGGGAATCATGTTTAAGTTAAGATAACGCTCTGACAAAGAATGGTCTGTTTTACTCTCACTCATACTTCATCTTTTGTGGGCTATTTCTCTGGTCCCTTGGGAGGCTTAAAAATTGTCTCAGGAGACATTTTCGGACACACTGATTCGATTGGAAGCTTTTAAAAGAACGTTTTTATGTCGTCCAAAAATCGACTTTTTTCAAAAATCGACTTTTTTCTAAGGTCCATGGTTTTTGGCCAAAAATGACCAAATTTTAAAGTCGGCATTTTTCACTTGTTTATATACCTAGGGATCTCCGCGTGTCGCAAAACTGCCTTGAGAATCATTTTTATTTTAAAATAACGCCATGACAAAGCATTTTCTGTTTTCTTTTTACTCTGACTTAATCTTTTGTGGGCTATTTCTTTGTCCTTCGTCCCTTGGGAGCCTAAAATTGTCTCAGGGGACATTTTCAGAGACACTGATTCTATTGAAAGCTTTTAAAAGAACATTTGTGTTACGTCTAAAAATCGACTTTTTTCTAAGGGGCTAGTCCATGGTTTTTGGCCAAAAATGACCAAATTTTCAAGTTGGCATTTTTCACTTGCTTATGTCCCTAGGGATCTCGGCGTGTCGCGAATCTCCCTTTGGAATCATTTCTAAGTGAGATTAACGCCCTGACAAAGAATTTTCTGTTTTACTCTCATCCTGACTTCATCTTTTGTGGGCTTTTTTTTTGTCCCCTGTCCTTTGGGAGGCCTTAAAAGAATTTTATGTTTTATTCTTACCCTGACTTAATCTTTTGTGGCCTTTTTTTTTGTCCTTCGTCCCTTAGGAACCTAAAAAGTGTCTCAGGGGACATTTTCGGACGCATGATTTGATTGGAAGCTTTTTAAAGAACATTTGTGTTCCGTCCAAAAATCGACTTTTTTGAAGGGTCTTTGGTCGAAGCTTTTGTGTCAAAAATGACCAAATTTTGAAGTCGGCATTTTTCACTCCTTTTGTGGTAAGAAGAAATGTCGAGACCAGACGAATCTTTTTGTCAGTAAGTCTATGTTAAATAAATTGAAAAAGAAAGGATATTCTTTCAAAGCTTTAGCTGTGAAGGGCGTGACGTTTGTAGCCCGCAATAAATCGAAACACTTTGCGACAAGTTTCCTACGTTGAAATGCTTTCTTTCATAATTAATGCTTTCTGTCTCGTGCAAAGTCGTCTTCGTGGTTTCATATTGTTTTGTCTATGTCATAAATAAGAGAGGTCAGGGTTGTCTTTATTAAAGTAATTTTGAAAATACGCCAAAAGCATTTTAGACTTTTTCCGTGCAGACATTGAGCCTTCAAGTAACTTTTAAGTTATTTAAAGTTTGCCTAAATAAGTTGTCGCTTATTTAACATCAGTATAATTAAGTTAACACTTGATATAAAGCTCACGCTGAGCGTAACCTGTACCTTCATTATAAAGGATGTTGAATATATATAAGCATTTACTCAATGAAAGAAATTGTATTACTGTGTAGTTCAAATTTTGAATCCAAGACTCGGCCTTTGAAGTCCAAATTGATGCTATTTACACATTGCACTGTCACCCAGAATATAAATTAATCATAGGATTGAAAACTTATAAACGAATAACTTCAAGTATCTCAAGTTCACAAATTGTAATTATTATTAAAATTAATTATTAAAATTATCGTGTGAAGTGGTTTCGTCCTGTGATATGATTCATACTAATTATGGAAAGCATTCAACATTTCCGTGGTTCAGCTAACCAATTTATTTTCAAAGATTTCCGCTTCAACTGAAATAATTTAAACGCTTGTATTCGGCGATGATTTCTCGTAAAATAAGCTCCTTGATTTACTTCAAAACCGTACTGATTAACAATACAGAATACACAAGATATTCGATGGGAAGTATGTGCGCTTCGCTAACCAATGATGGCCGACGTTTCATGTCCAGGCCTGTGAGCGATACCGCAGGCACACCGCAGATGCACCTGTTAGGCTTCTTTTTGTCTATTGCTGGCTAAACACTTACGTATGCAAATCATATCACACTATAAGAGCTGTATCATTAACAATGGCGCTCTGTCTTTGTTCTGGAGTTATTGTTTTTGTTTGCCTGTTTTTTGTTTGTTTGTTTGTTTTTTTCGCACAAGGAAGGACTTTCTTTCTTTCTTTCTTTCTTTCTTTCGTTCGTTCTTTCTTTCTTTCTTTCTTTCTTTCTTTCTTTCTTTCTTTCTTTCTTTCTTTCTTTCTTTCTTTCTTTCTTTCTTTCTTTCTTTCTTTCTTTCTTTCTTTCTTTCTTTCTTTCTTTCTTTCTTTCTTTCTTTCTTTCTTTTTTTCCTTCCTTCCTTTTTTCCTTCCTTTCTCTTGCTGTCAATTTTATTCCATTTAAATGCTTGTCTGTGGGATCTGTCTACACATTTTTCCAGTACTGGTGACATGATGCTAAATTTATCGAATGTTTTAGCTATATATAACAATATTGAAGGTATTAATAAGTGAGAAATCATCGCAGTCATGTACAGCAACATTCGCCATTGTTTACACAGGCAATCACGGCAAATGGACGTAAGATCGCTGGAAAAATTACTGCTCAAAATCACATCAAAATCGCCTCGGCGTTTGACAAATCATGCAAGGAGAGGAGGAATTGTTCGCTGATATATATAAAAAATTCATTTGTATATGTCCTGTTGTTTTTCATTCACTGTTTACATAATACAAACACAGCTTTTTTATGTAATTTATCTAGCTGCGATTTACCACGTAAAAGGGGAGCCGGGTGAAAAGAAACATTGACTGTTCTAATTTGAGGTCTATAGGGATTTTTTTTCCTCACCCCACACCCGTATTTTAAAGAGAAAAAAGACTACACAACGAAATAAATTTAATGTACGTGCCGCAGATTAGGAAGTCAATCTATTTATAACAAAATCTGACAAAGAAATTACACAAAGATCATTTAAACAAAGACTGACAAAAAATACAAGGTGAAAATTGAAGAAGAATTAATTTCGTTCACTTTCTGTACTGGAGAAAGTTATAAAACTTGCAAGACATCAATGTAGTATTTCATTCTTTTTTACCTTAAAAAGCCGCCTATTTATAAGGAAATTACGGCAAATTATCACATAGACACTTTTCAAAAAGAGACTATGGTACTGAAAAGCTGAGCTTAGATTCCTATACCTCCTACATAGTATTACTCAATATGTAGAGTCGGAACTTCGTCAATCGGATTTAACTCACAACCTAAGTTGGATGGAAATTATAACAATGCTCAGAAAGAGACTACCTTACTAACAAAGTGCGCTTGGATCAATTATCACGATCGACGTGTGTTGTAGACTAAACTTACGAACAAATCACTGTTGATGAATTACAATGACGTAGTTTTACCCACGATGGAACGTGTGTTCTGTCGTAAATTGTAATACCTGTCGTGAATTATAATAACACTTGTCGTGATTTGTAATACCTGTCGTGAATTGTAGTAACACTTGTCGTGAATTGTAATAACGTACCTGTCGTGAATTGTAATAACCTGTTGTCGTAATTTGTAATAATCCGAGCTATCGTGAATTGTAATACCACGTTGTCGTGATCTGTAATAAGTCTTAAGAACAAACAATTACGAAAGAAAATATAAGAAATGACGCAAAAACCCAACCTTTATTTTGATCCATGTGTATTTTTTAAAAATTTGAAACACCAAATCCAGCTTATTTTCGTAACATTTGTTTACGCTTTGAAATTGAAGCAAGACAACGTTTTAACACCCGAACAGTATAATTTGTCAGGCACCCTTGGTTGGGCAAAATTATTCCACTGACCGTATTTCAGCTGCGTGACTTTTCTAAAATACGACAAAAATACGCTTTTTCATAATAAAGTATTTTAAAAATACGAAAGAGATCTTGAGCGGTGAATGAATACATTTGGACAAGGAAGTCTCATTCTTTTTAAAATGCTCTGCAAGCTTGTTGTCTCAACGTATGAGAGTCACGTGCATACTTTACACTCGGTTGTAAATAACAGCTCCTTGAAGACTTCTCAGAACAACTTCTTCAAAAACAACATTTGAAGAAAACATTACTCTAATCAAACAGAGATCACGCTACAGAGGTTACCCCAATAACCTTAAAGATAAAACTCTCTCGGACGGTCAATATGAGCGAAAGAATGTCGGCCCTACAAAACAAACAAAAAACGCGCAAAAACATTTTGCCGTTTGTTGCAGAATATCGCCCTTCTGTACTTTACCTAAAAACCATTCAGATGAGTAAATGGCACTTGATAGAAAATCAGCCTCTGCTAAGAGAGATCTACAAAGACCCTACCCTACTTTCGTACAGAAAAGGGAGATCTTTGAAAGACGGCGTATTCGTAAGAGCAAATTTGAAGGTCATATTTTTCCTATCTCGACCAATAGGAGCCTTGTTTGGTCTGTCATTTTACCATCATTGTATAATTGTTTGTTCTTAAGACTTATTACAGATCACAACAACGTGGTATTACAATTCACAACAGCTCGGATTATTACAAATTACGACAACAGGTTATTACAATTCACGATAGGTACGTTATTACAATTTGCGACAACTGTTATTACAATTCACGACAGGTATTACAATTCACGACAAGTGTTATTACAATTCACGACAGGTATTACAATTTACGACGGTATTACAATTCACGACAGAACAAACGTGCGCCTAGTGAAACCATGTGCTCTGAATTGTAATGGCGTCTTGTAAAGATGAAATGTTGTTCCGCTTCTTTCTCGCTGTGTTCCTATCTTCTATCCCCTCAAAAACAACAATAACCAATTTTGTAATTGTTATTTTTGTAAGATAAGGTTATACCTTATTCATAAAATCCCCTTGGCATTGTTGACTAATATATCTGATAAAATATCTGAAATGATCGGACTGGATATCCGGTCGTGTCTATCTCAGTTTGGTACCTCAACTTGATCAACTAAACTTAATAAACCCAGTGAATATCACAAAAAGAACAACTTATTGCGGACATCCTAAATTATTTAAAGGGGAAGTATCACGAAAATTTGCTGTCATTTCAAAACCCAAAAATGTTTGACTGTCAGCAGAAAAAACGAAATAATTGTCAAGTTTGTTAAAAATTATCACCCCAGTGCAATAAAACTGTCGATTAGTGCCTCTGGCCAGAGACAGGGTAGGCCAGTTTGGATTGAAACTTGAAAAATATTAGGCTAATGTTTTTCAAGTTCTCGCATTTTTGTTTCCAAAATGCGCTAGAACGGATCACAAGTTGTTTCTTTCAAGAATATAGTTTATTCCGTGCCTCTGGTCATTCAAGAAATATTTGGCAGGTGAT
This sequence comes from Pavona decussata, assembly GCF_977016875.1. Classification (NCBI taxonomy): domain Eukaryota; kingdom Metazoa; phylum Cnidaria; class Anthozoa; order Scleractinia; family Agariciidae; genus Pavona; species Pavona decussata. The sequence goes on from NW_028145449.1 coordinate 318,169, forward strand.
TGAAGGTCTTATTTCATCATTTTTAACAAACGATATCAAAAACCCCATGATACTTCCCCTTTAAGTTCTCTTAGTAACCTGTTAAGTTTTGAAAAAAAACCTGATGACTAAAACCAAGAGTTAACAGGCAACGTTCGGTTTCTAGGTATTAAACTGATTCTTTAACGCATTCTTCAAAATAAAATTTAGGTTTAAAATATCATTGCGAATTATTCCAAAGGAATATTTTGAACTCTCTGTGAAGTTTCTTTGCAAGGGAAGGTAATTATTCGTCGAAATCCATTTCTAAAGTTTGTACTGCGGAAAGCATATAGGATCGGGTTTAAGGTTGAAGTGGCCATTAGTAGAAACCACAGGAATTGATAACACATCTCGTGCATTGTGATATCTGCTTCGTGCTCTGTGCAAGCTAAATACATGAATTGGCTCGCAGGTGGAATAAAACAAACAAAAAATCCCGCAGTTACAGAAACGAACGTGATCACTAATTGTTTCTTCTCTTGGTTGGATTGGCTGTGTTCGATTGGCTCTGAGGCACATACGGTGTTGGTAAAGTATAACCCTCGTATCACTGAACCATAGCAGAATAATAGAATGAAAAAGGGAACGTAAACAGACAACACCAGGTTGCATATTACATATATTCTGCTCCGATTATCCATGTGCATTGTCCATGGTCCGACGCAAGAATTGAACTCGTTGTCGAGACTTCGCAGTATGAAATCCGGCAAACAAAGCAAAATGCTTGAGAACCATATAATGGCGATTGTGGGCTGAACGTACTCGATTGAGAGCCTTAAACTGGTATGGAAAGGCTTCATTAAGGCGTGATACCTCTCAATAGCCAATGTTGTCAGCGTAAAACTTGAGACAACGCAAAAAACATCTATTATTGTTACCCCTGTAAATGTCTTGCACAGTAACTCCCCTGTTATTCCATATAGCCGTTTTTCTCTCCACCAGATTTGCCAATGTAAGGGCCAAACAAGAAGCGTTAGACAGTCGCTCACTGCCAGGTTTACCAGCAGAAAGTTCGTTGTTGAATGCATGATTTGAGTTGAATGAACAATATAAATAACAAGAACATTTCCAGCGACTCCAACAAGAATAAACGGAATTGACAAAACGGCCAAAAATGTATCAAGCAGTTGATAGTCCACCATAATAAATAAATTATTACGCTCTGAAAGAAAGGCTTCGCGAGCATTGAATAAAGCCTGTAGTGGGCTTGTTTTATGTTGAAATTTGCGAAAACGTGGTCCTTAACCAATACTTTGGGAAATCAAAGGCTGGACAGAATTGTTTGTCGGTGGCTATTTCATAATATGCACTGTCTGGTAAATTGGTAGCAGATGTGTGTTTCACAGTCCCTTAGTGCAGATTTCGATGATATCGTCGAGGAACCAAGGATGAAGAGTAAGGCGCTTTCGACAAAAGACATAACATGTTCTGATAATTGATTTCCGCTGTTTTGTTCAAATATTACATTATGTAAATTTTACTCGGAGGTCAGGAAACGTGACCAATCAGCTGTCAATTAAAAATTTAACTCACTACTAGCCGAACTCGTTAGCTAAAACTGGCAAATTGTTTAAGTTTTAGTTCAGTTTGAATGCTTTCATTCTATGTACTTCTCTACCAATTTACCGTATTTTTCTGGGATGAAAAAGGTTTTATTTCTGTTTCGCTTGAATTTTTTTTCGATATTTTGAAGATATGTAATAAAAAGATAAGCTTTACCAAGCCGCAAACTGGATAACTCAAATGGTCAAGAAGTCTTTAAACTAAAACATTAATCCATTAGTCGAATTTTGGCGAAATATTTAATTACTAGCAGTTATAAGTTTAATCAGTCCGTTCTTTTCTGTCATTTTACCATTTCCGGAAAAAAATGTATTTACAATGAAACGATCAGTTTGTATGATTACCAAACTGAAAAAGTCGACTTGAATCTTTGAACTTCTTGCATTCAGATATTTTAACTTCTTTTCTTCTTTTAATATTCTGGATATGCTTAAAACGCGCTAGCCTTATTTGAAATATTGTACGGCTGGCTTGTTAATTATACTAATTAGTTTCAGTTTTAATAAAACCTGACAGGCAACCGATTTCATCTAATACCTTCTAACACTAAACCAAACAAACCAAAATTTCATATTCAGTTAATTCAAGCTAATCAGGTGTAGTTTATTGAACTTGTCCTGTTCTTTCATGTTCATTTTATCCGTTTCCAAAAACAATTGAAATTTATCATGAAAAGTGAAACTTTCTAAATCTCAATGATTTCAAACAGGGCATTCAAAAATGACTGCTAACGTCGAGTGTTAAGAAAAATCATGTTGATAGGACTCTTCATTGTTCTTTTCTTTCATCACGTTGTTGCCTTTGAATATTTAATTTAAATTTTGCTTATCTCGAAACCACTTATCTTCTGTTAGGATGCTGGTCAATTCTGAATTTTATTCCTTAGAACACAATAAGACAACTCAGGTGCCACAACACGAGAGATCAATTTAGAATCGTGTTTACGGCAAACGGCAAATGCGAAATTCGCGTTTACGTTTTCTTGAAAAATAAGTACATAGATAAGAACACCGAAAAACAATTCTGATCTTTGATGTTTACGCAAAACTACTCAGTTTTACTGAGAAACTGAAAGCAGCGAGCGGCAAATGTAGGATAAACATGGTCCATCCAATGAATCTCAATTTGTACAATTTTATTCGCCATAATGCATAAAAATATACAGCATACATATGGTGTAAGGGACTGTGCAATAATTATCAGGAGGGGGGAGGGGGGGGGGGCTGAAAAACGAGAGGGGGGGGGGGCATTACCTAAAATTGCTGCCAAGATAGGGGGGCTCAAAGTAAAATCACTCATTTGACAGAGGGGGTTGCCTTAAGTTTTATTCGAAATGTAAATAAAGTTAAACGTAATAAAAGATTCTCAATACAGGCCTCATGCTAGACTGTAACAAATATCAATACGAACAGTTGTTAAACGATTATTGAAAAAATTCCATCAAAATGAAAAGATAACTGATTAATTTTAACCCTTCTTCTATTTAATTAAGCTGACCCTATGTAAAGCAAAAATCATGCACTTGTTTTTCAGCATCCCCCGTAAAACAATGGGAATCAAACAGATCTCGTAGACAGGCTTTGTCGGTTTTTGATGTGAATAAAAGTAACGTTTCTTCATCGACTGAATCGATTTGCTGAATTCCATACATCTCTGGCTCATAACAAAGTTCAACAGGCTCTCCTCCCAAGGATCTAAATATAATGCAAGCCCGTTTTAGTCTGTTATTTGAAGCGTTCAATCTCCTGTTCTTTGATTTTTTTTTTTCTCTGCTCCTTTCTCTTTCTGGCTTCAGAAGTTTTGGATTTTGAGCCAATGTGGTAAGCACCCCGGTACTTAGCAAATGCTTTGTCTAAATCTTCAATCAAGCGATCAACATCCTTCTCGATACCAGATGTTACATAATAATGTTTGTCATTATTGAATCTGTGATGGCAGCTCAGTCCAGGCTTGAGTTTACCAGTGTTTTCAGAGAAGAGGCTGTCGTCGTGTTTTGATATCTTATCTTTGATGGCTTGAAGCTTAAACTTGATTTTATTTGCCTCATTTTTACATCTAGTGATATTACTGTCATCATGTGGGTTTGGCTTGTAGTCATCACAGTGACAGATAAATCTACCGGCACAGGCTGGATTGTCAGACAATAGATACTGAAACCTATTTTCCAGCTGCTCAATGTCCACTGGGGGGGAGGGGGGTACGACGTTATTTTTTAACGTAACAGAGGGGGGCTTAGAACTAATTTTTTAGTTTTGGAGGGGGGGTACTGTCTAAGTTTTTGCTAGATAACTCTGGTTTTTCAGCCCCCCCCCCCCTCCCCCCTGATAATTATTGCACAGTCCCTAATACATACAATTAGTGTAAGACACACATTTACGGCAAATAAAATAAATAATTGATGTTAGATATTTTAAAAAAAGGCTCTGGCAAGGAAGCCTGTATAGAAGCCGGAGGGCTTATGGACCAAAGGCTTCCTAGGAATATGGAGTAAACAATGTGAGTTTCGGGTACAAATTTCAAATGGAATAAATATTTATTACTTACATTTCTACAGATGACTCCGTGGCGCAATGGTAGCGCGTCTGACTCCAGATCAGAAGGCTGCGTGTTCAAATCACGTCGGGGTCAGCACAATTTTTTCTTTAAATAATATTTATTTAGTTTATGCTTGTTACATTTTTTTGAGAAGTTATACAACAAACAAACAAACGTGCCGCTACCTTTCGTTGGACAGGAAAGGGGGCGCCCCCCCCCCGGGGGGGGGGGTGAGGGTGGTATTCCTGATGGCCATTGTACAAGCTACATTGTTATTGTGACACCCGAAGGGGTTTTTCCCAGTACTTTTAGTTTTAAATTCGTTGACAGATTGTATTATTCTGCACTGGAATTTGGGTCTCGGCCTTCTGAGCTGCAATTATGAGGTTCTCATGGCACCCTCGCGAACACACAACAGGCTTTCCTACGAAAGGTATTGACGAGTTCCTGAGAGCTCTTAGTGGGTATACGTAAACAAACTGTATTAAATAAAAATATTTTTCTTAACTGTCAATGTTGTTAGCGCAGAGCACTATTTGGGGACACTCTCCTGATCGAATTTGGATTCTTAAATGGTTTTAAAGGATAGAGAAAAACTGGGGTACCCGGAGAAAAACCTCTCAGAGCAAAGGACGATAACCAGCAAAAAACTCAACCCACATATGACGCCGAGTCCGGGAATCGAACCCGAGCTATATTGGTGGGAGGCGAGTGCTCTCACCACTGCGCCATCCCTGCTCCCCATTACACTCTTACGGTGGAGGTAGCTGTGAGTATATGAAGTCTTGCAGTAGACAGATGTGAATACCTTGTTGTCAAGTATGGAGAGGGGAACGTCTAGGAAAAGTGTATTGGAGGGCTGCTGAGGGCTCAGAAGCTGCAACAAAGACTTAAGTCCTAGTTGCTGGAAACAGCCCTTGTTGAAGACGAAGGGGCTGAGTCTCAGAACAAATTTTCTTGACCAAACAAGGATATTGCCTTTGGTATTGCGTCTTAGTTTATCTATGTTGAATCAAACACCTTGCTTTAATTTCGAAAACATACTAGCATTTTTAATAATATTATTTTTATCTAATAGTACATTCAATAGTTTTTTCCTGAATGTTAATTCCATTCAACGTTATGTAAATAATTAAATATCTGACTGGCTGTGTGCTTACTCTGGCGAAGGGCAAGCCGGTGTACCAAACGTCAACATTTTAATCTCTGTACGGTGGCTACTTTACCTTACGAACTTGGCTGATAAAACCAAATATTCGCTTTTACTACCCAACGACGCAACACCACCATTTCTCTAAAAGTAACTCCGTTCGCTCTGACGAAGGGCTAACGCTCGAAACGTCAGCACTCTTAATCTCTTTACGGTAGCTAAATTATCTATGTAATCAACTCTGTTGATAAACCAAATATTCGTTTTCACTCACCAACCAACACAGCACTACAATTTGTTTAGAAACTTACCCTCTCTCTGAACTCTTTTATCCATTTGTTTGTGTGATTCTCCCTCTGTCTGTCTTTGTAATTATCAACATGGCGATCTGTCTTTCGGTCTGTCTGTCTGTCTGTCCATCGGTCCGTCTGTCTGTCTATCTGTCTGTCTGTCTGCCCATCTGTCCGTCTGTCTGTCTGTCTGTCTGTCTGTCTGTCTGTCTGTCTGTCTGACCATCTGTCTGTCGTTGCCATAGTGTAGTGGTTAGAGCGTCAGACATGGAGCTTATCGTAAGGTTGAAGGGCCGGTGGTAAAAGGGTGTCTTCAGCGCTCTGGGGTGTTGCTTCGTTATAAAAGAATCTTTACTCCACATTCTCTCTCTACCCTGGTATACTAATGGGTACGGTCACCTAATAAAATGTTGAAGATAAACCATGCATGCCGTAGCCAGGCAAGATGAAGAAGCAACATTATTGTTCGTTTCGTGCTACGGGGACAGTTGCGGGCCTCTAGGGTCGTGGCAAGACTTCACTATCTGTCTATCTGTCTGTCTGTCTGTCTGTCTGTCTGTCTGTCTGTCTGTCTGTCTATCTATCTATCTGACTACGAGCCTGCCTGCCTGCCTGCCTGCCTGCCTGCTTTCTGGTCTATCTTTGTGCCAGTTTCTTCCTTATGAGGGCATAAAAATGTCTGTTTCATTAGGAAGAGCAGCTAACTCGTAGCTGAGATGCCCAGTGCGGAGGCTGGGACGAGTACCCAAGATCCTCAGCAACTGCCTGAAAGAACAAAAATGAAATCAGCGCTGATAGCTTTGGAGATTACATCACTGAACTCCCCAAGCTCCAGACATATGACTTGAAAATTGTGCTTGTGTGATTTTGAAAGTTCCAGTTTGAACTCTCTAGTTAATTGGGTCACCGAGTTTTGCAAATTGAAAACAACAACACTTTATTGTACCCATAACGAAATTTTAAGCTAATTTACAAGAGAATAAACTTAATTACTTCATTAAAGGGTACCGACTCCGTGAAATCACTAAGCAGCTAAAAATGCCAACCATGTCCGGACCATACGCGGACCGTTTGAAATGTAATTTATCCTCTTCCCATGCAATAGTCCATATTGGTGTTCTCTTTATTGAACTGGGTCTAGCTGGCGGGCGAACTGCCCGCTTTGTAGTCAGGATTTACAATCGTATGTTTTACTACACCAGCTGGGATGGAATTCACTTCAAAACAGGAGGAAAGCAATGAGACTGTGCATGTTGTATAAGTTGCACCATGGCCTAGTGGCAGCAGATGGAATGCCGCAGTTAATCCCAATGCGACGGGCCAGCAGGCATCTGAATTCAAATGCGTACGAAGTACCATATTCAAGAACTAACTATCACAAGTACTTGTTTTTCCCACGCACAATTTAAGGGAATGGAACTCGTTACCCGAAGATATTGCCACCCTGCCGAACTTGGACTCTTTCAAAAAAGCACTAGTTTCATCTGACCGCATCCGTTTGTGTGTTTTACTTATCTATTTATATTTTTTTTATTTACTTGTTTATCTATTTGTAATTTGCATATTGTTAGCCAATTTATTTATTTATTTACTTTTAACGACTCCTCACAAGAATCTTCATTTTTAAAGGAGGTGGGGTTTCTTGGAAGAAAAAGAAGAAGGATCTAGGCTCCTACAGGGGAATATATTAAAAATATTTACATGTGAAAAATGTCTCCCGCTTAAACCTCGTTTGCAAGCTGGTTCCAGTTCAATACACAGAATACGAATTCGGTCCTTCCACATACATCTCACTGGCTAACTCACTTGTTTCGTAAATGGTCTTTTCAGAATTTCGAGAAGCTGTCGCACCTGCAGACAAAAAATGGGAACGGGTCATAAAATTTTTGATCAATTGGAAACACCTGAAGGAAATTTGTGCAGACTCCGGAGGAAGTATAGTTTTGCTATCTCTGATCGATTTTCCAATCACGTCCATACTGTTACTTGCACTGGCAAATAGTGCATGGAAAAGATCGTTACAAAAGCAATGTCATTTTTATTTTAGTAAGGACTGCAAAGAGATGTGATTCGACTGATTCTTTGAAATCCAAGCTCAAGAGTGTTCACATTGGCAAAATTCCTGTCATCATCATCATCATCATCATCATCATCATCATCATCATCATCATCATCATTATGTTGTTGGTTCTCATTAACTTTTTAAGCTCATTTTTCCCCTCTTACTTAGTTATAGGGGGCAGTTGTTAATTGGGTCTCCGTCCTGTTACTATCCCCTGCCACACACCCTCCCTTGTCAAACTTGTTTTGCATCTGTTGTTGTTGTTGTTGTCTCTTTTTTTCAATATTTTGTTAGCTTCTGTGGTGATTCAATACAAATATTAACAGATGTAACGCTAGACATAAAAGGAACCTTTCAGTTATCATGCCATTGAATACCATTTGGGGTTATTGTACTTATTAAAGAGGACAAATACAGAACCAAAAACAGTACCAAGGAACGTATGATCTAAAGTTAAACAAAAGCTCATAGATTCTAACCTCCATAAAATCGTTTCTCTCCGCCTTTTGTATGGCTGATTGAGCCATCCAGTTACGAAGGACATAACGAGGGTTTACGCCTAAATAAAAATATATAAGATTTCAATAACTAGGAATCAGTTAATCCTACCATTCATGACTAACAGGACGTGTTGTCTTTCTTGATCAGTTATATTTTGGTTAAGAGAGAAACTGCCACTCGTTAACTTTTCTTTCTTCCTTTTCATTCTATACATAGAACGTTACCATGCAAATGAAAGCAACTGAACAGTACAGTTCCCGTGGTGCTGTTTATTGCGCTGCATGTACGAGATGATTCAAACGTTAGAGTCAATTCAGTTGTAAACACCAAACGTATTTGTATTTAGTTTAGTATAAACATACCTACCCGCCTCGACTAGCTTCAGCTATTTGCGGGTAGGTATATAAGCACCTTGTAACCGTCTATTTTTAATAAAGTGTTGTGTTGTTGTGTAGTCTGTAGATGAAATCCTAAAGTGTGACCATTCAATTGACAGCCACTGAGCAGTACTTTCCTGTGGTGCTGTTTATTATGCTGAACAAGGTGCTTCTAACTTTTGACCATGTGGATGAAATCCTTAAGTGTGACCATTCAAATGAAAGCTACTCAGCAGTTCTTTCCTGTGGTGCTGTTTATTATGCTGTACAAGGTGATTCTAACTTTTGAGTCTGTAGATGAAATCCTTAAGTGTGACCATGCAGATGAAGCTATACTGAAACCAGCACTTTGCTTTGATGCTTTTTGAATACCTGATTTTCGAAATAATTTTTCCTAACTGAGGGTTAATGCTGCGGATTTCAAACTAAACTTCAAAAGAGCAACGCGTTAAAAACCTTGCAAAGACACCCTACTTTGCATTCGCTTTTTCCTTTCCTCATCAGAGTCCGACTCGCCATTTCTGAAAAGAAACAATGAACGTTAACGCTATCTTTGCAACTAGAATAACATCCCAAAGAAAAAAAGAATCGAAGCGAAACGCAACGCAACGCTACAAGAACGACAAAAGGAACACAGAAACTCCAAAATAAACTGTGAGAGTCGCGAAGAATGTTCTCTACCAATAACCGGGCTGTTGCTTGAGTTATTACACACTTGAAAAACAGTTCACCTTCAGAATTTGCAACTCTAAAAAGTCGCGGAAGGTTTAAGGTTTGTTCAGTCTCCAAACTACATGTTCTTTTCCTCTCTAATGACGACATGAAAATTCTGACCATGAAGTAGTAATATTAATATATAATCAAGTAAGAACGGTAATAATTGCTTACAAATGAATCCTCTCCGCATAACGCTCTAACCAGTTTTTCCAGTTTGGGTGGCTCTGCAACTTCTGCAGTGCCCACGATTCACTTGGCAAGCGGTCTGAGATAACGTCATGTAAGGGAATTTCACTAAGCTCACGAAATGTCATAGTGAAATCCGCATGAGTAACCGACATAATCTGGAATAAACAAAAAAGAAATAAATGAAGTGAATTGCAATGAAGGATAGAATAGCAAATTCAAAGATTTAAAAGGAAAAATGATCGATTGGATTACACATGAAACTGTTACATGAAGCTAACTTTACCCAAAGTAAAGACTGGACAAGCATTTCATCGCTTTTTGCAACATTCAGGAGACCAAGCTTTCGACGAAAAATGTCCGAAAACCTGAAGTCAACAAACACATTAAAATTAGAATAATTAATACCCATGCAAGATCACAACAGTGATTTCAACTTGAATTTTGAAAATCCCTCTAACCAATCACAACAAGCGCAAACAGCCCAATGAACCAATCAGAACTCGAAGAGATGACGTCAAGCGTTAAGCGCGGGAAAACGAGGAACGGCAAGCCACAACTGTATGATACGCAATAAGCCTGTTTACTGAAGAATTATGGGAAGCATTACCGTTCGTTAAAGGAATCCGCGTACGTCATAAGGATTTTCTCCCCTCTGCAAAAAAAAAAACAATAAATAAATAATAAAAAAGCATAACAATAATTTGAACACACATTTCAACCAACAGAGTCAACAAGAAGCATAATTATTACATGCAGAAGTTTTCAAAAAGTCACATCAACTTACTCGTCGTAGTCTTCAAGTAAGGGCTTCAGAGCATTGAGCAATTTCTCCAAGTTAAAGAATCCAACACTCGGTTGATTCTTGTAACTGTACCTCCCTTCTTCATCAGACGTGTTGGGGACGAAGTCTGCAATTAATGTAACGAAGTAAATCTCAAAAGATATCGAGGAAACGTAACAAAAACTGGCAGTGTTAAAGTTGAGCAGTTGCAAACTCGTTCCCAGGGTCTCTCCTCTTGGGATGCGAAGAGGAGAGAACCTGGGAACGAGGTTGGATCCGTTGCAGGTAACTAACGAGATCATTAAAGCAAAATAGTTTAAATTTTGTGTCCTACATTCCTGTACATCATTTTATGGCCTTTTAAAGCTAATACAGTTTGACCTGTTCGCGTTCTTTAGCTGAAAATTTAAATAGGCCTTATCACGGTTTCGACACCATTTTGACGAGTAGGCAAACACGTCTGAAATAACAGTGTTTGTATGGGAATCCAATGTCAAATAATTTTCATAAAACATCGCTTCTGAAAAAATCATGAATTGGAAACGTTTGGAACTGGGGAAAGGATTTTAAGAAAAAAATTGGAGGGATGTTGCTGTGCCAGAAAGCGCCCAGTCGTGTTCTAAACTTTCCATACATTTCCCTGTATTTTTTCCCGCAAACAATTTTTAGTAGCAGTTCACGGCTGGTTCGCTATACAGAAAAATGTATGGAAAGTTCAAAACTCGACTGGACGCTTTCTGGCACTGTTATTTCAGACGTGTTTGCCTACCCGCAAAATGGCTTCGAAAACCGCGATAAGGCCTATTGTCAAAAATTTTGAGGAATGGAATTATATTCCCCGAACTAGAGCTGATGTTGGTTGTCCGAAAATGCTAGTTGGCCTTTTTTTCGAAGTTTAAACGACGCATTTGCTCCTTCACAAACAAACGGGATAAGTTTTTTAGAGTTGTGAATGTTTGTGGTGACCTTTCGCTAAAGAAAACCCTAATTTTTCTTCACAATTTGATCCGAATTTGTGAGGCGGGTAATGTCTTTCCGAACAGATATTCAACCGAAAAGAGCCGTTGGATGACCCAGAGATTAATTAAAAAGACGTATGGTTTATACCTTACAACTGTACTGATCAAATAAAAGTTGATAATCTCTCCCAAATTTAATGGTACTCATCACTAACTGCAGGAGGTTTGTCCCATGAAACTAGTTTAATGGCCTTAGCTCCCTGTAGCTAAGTGGTAGAGCATCCGAACTAGTAATCGGAAGGTCTTAGGTTCGACTCCTGATAGGAGCACTCGGATTTTTTCCGAGTATGCCTGTGTCACTTACTGAATAATACATCATTTTCAATTTGTTTACTATTGTTTGTGGAAGTTCTCCTCCCCTCAAACGTTCCTACAGTGTAAGCTGTTTGTTTTTCTTCGTAATTTTGTACCTGGATTATACTCATCCATAAATCCAAAAGGACCATAGTCTATTGTGATTGACAGCAGGCTGAAGTTATCCGTGTTGCAAACACCTAGAAGAAAAAGCAACAAAACATCAGTTGATCAAGAATAAGGACTGCTCAGAAGTAGGGTGAAATTCAGAGAGTCGGTTTCTCGAAAGTCTACAACTTACCGGGACTGATAAGTGCTTTTCAATTTTGCAGCAAACGAATTCCGTTATTGATAGATCATGTCATTTTGCTGGTGTTAAATCTTCAGCTTACTACGATATAGTTTAACAGCAACTGTAATCTTACCATGAGCAAATCCAACCGACTGCCACTTTGCGATTAGGTCTGCTGTCATGGAAACAACTTTTGAGAAGAATTCCTGCAACCCGAGAAATAAAACATGCAATGAATTTTTTTAACAAGTACATTGTGTAATACCGAGGCATCATAAAAAAACTAGATTTTATGGGAAATTGATTTCTTACCAGGTATTTATGAGTGTTTGTTCCTACATCAGGGAAATGTTTATTAATGACAAAGTCCACGACTTTTCTTTAAAAAGAAACAAAAGACTGATTAGCAAATTAATTATAGATGTCGCATCTACGTTTCCGGCGGGAAAATCGGCTGGGTATGACAATATCCCTATGTCTATCATAAAGCGATCTATATGCAGCATTTCTTCTCCATTAACACACATTGTAAATCTCTCCATTACTCATGGTATCGTCCCGGATGAATTGAAAATTGCTCGTGTCGTACCTATTTTTAAATCAGGTGACAAAGCTCTCTTCAGCAACTACAGACCTATTTCTGTTCTTCCGTGCTTTTCAAAGTTTTTGGAACGAATAATTTACAACCGTATTATAAATTATCTCAATGACTCCGATATCTTATGTGATAATCAATATGGCTTTAGAAAAAATCGCTCTCCTAGCCTTGCGCTTATTGATTTCTTCTGCATTTGATAGAAAAGAACATGCCATTGGAGTATTCCTAGATCTTTCGAAAGCGTTCGATACGGTAAATCACGACATTCTTTTTGACAAACTCAATCATTATGGGATCCGTGGTCTGGCACTAGAATGGGTCAAAAGTTATTTTTCTGAAAGGACACAATTTGTCGAATTTAATAACGTTAGATCTGCCCCACAGGGGATTTCCTGTGGGGTGCCTCAAGGTTCCATTCTTGGTCCCTTATTTTTTATCCTGTATGTTAATGATTTGAACAATGCTTCCCTGACTGATGCAATCTTGTTTGCTGATGATACAAACCTATTTATCTCCCATAATGATCCTGTTTACCTAATTAACACATTAAATAGAGAATTAAACAAATTGTCAACCTGGTTTGCAGCAAACCGGCTCTCCTTGAATTTAGCCAAGACTAATTTTATGGTATTCAAGCCTTGGCAAAAGAAGCAATACTTTTAAATGGGCAGCCTATCCTTCGTGTTTCTGAGACCATGTTTTTGGGTGTTTTATTAGATGACAATTTGACCTGGAAATCGCATATATCCTTAACAGCAAATAAATTATCCAAATCTATAGGTATTATTCATAAATCTAGATTCTTTCTCTCTACTCACTCCCTTCCTACTTTATACAATTCTATGATCCTTCCATATTTATATTGTTGCAATTTAGCTTGGGCTGGTACCTATAAGTCAAACCTTCAGAGAATTGTAGCCTTACAGAAACGTGCGTTAAGAATAGTAAGCAATTCTAGATACATTGCCCATACTGGCCCTATTTTTAAGGAACTTAAACTCTTAAAATTTCACGATATCCATTCGTTTCAATTAGGTACTTTTATGTTTTCATTCAAGAACTCTACACTCCCTTCCAAATTCAATAACTTTTTTTTACTGAATAGTCAAATCCATAATTATAATACTAGGAATGCTCAGTCCTTCCGCTTGCCACTGTGCAGAACGAACACGAGGAAGTTTTCAATTTACTTTCAAGGTCCAAACTTTTATAATTCGCTAAATTCTGACATAACTAGTTGTGCGTGTGTGTGTGTGTACGTGTGCGCGGTCAAAGTTAATTATCATAAGTCCATATTGTAATTCTAATATAAGATAGCTATTTTTTAAAAGTGAGGAAGCCTGAGTTTATAAGCCTCGTGGTTTCTTTCAGGTTTTTTCGCCATTTATTTTTTTCGTCAATTTTCATCATTTTTTTTCCATCTGTAATTGTTGTATGTGGCAAAGTAAATATTGTATTGTAAATTCATGGAAGTGCATAGTGGAGGGTATCTATTACTGTTCACCGAAATATAGCCTGCACCAATCAGTGGATTAATTCTGAAAATAATGGCGAAAAATCTCATGCACGAAATCCTGCACAATGTCAGGAGGCGAGTAGCAAATACTATAGTTACGGAGTTTGAGCAGCCAATCTTATAAGAGCGAGTGAAAAACACTGCCCACTACTTTGCTATTATGCTAATTGAAAGTGATTCCTTCCAAAGTATAGAGTGTTTTCACATGACGTCACGGCCGCCCTGTTGGTGTCCCAAAACAAAGAAATGGCGGCCACGTTGGTGTCCCAAACTAAACCTCTGGGAATTGAACTCTATTTTTATGCAAAGACTTTCTTTTGTTTCAGTAAACCAATATGGCCGCTAGTCACGTGAACGGAAAACACTCTATAACCCAACAACAGTAATTACAACACTTTTTCTCGCAAGATTCATAAAGTAACAACAAGATTCTCTGCTAATAAAGAATGAACACGTGCATCTGTAAGACAAATAATAATCATACGGATATACGAATCAGAGAATGTGTGAACTAATCGCGCGAATCTACGTTTGCAACGTCTTAAATGGTTGGTCGAGAGGACAAAAGAAAGAGCAACAGAACAATGCTCCCAACCCTAAAAAACAATGCAGCTGCAGGTTATCGGGGTCCAGTGAAAATATAGCTTTTGAATGGCGCAGGTCTTTAGTTGAAAACTCGAATTAGATTTCTGTACACTACTGGGAATACCGACGTGTTTTGCTAAAAGCATTCCTCAGCTTTAGTTGTCAAACTGATATCAGACCACTTCTCACTGTTTACCAGACAAACTATAAAGTGTTGGTTTTAATAATTACACAACTTACTTCAGATTGTCTTGTTCATCGTTACTGGCTAAGATTTCCAGAGAGCCGATGCGAAACCAAGATTTTGCCAAGCGCAGAACAATTGCAGCTGGAAGTAAAGAGTAACATATAAATTTCTCACGTTACATCATGTCTACAATCTTATACGGGCAACTATACCGTGTATAACTGACCTTATGCATTGGTTTTCTATTGCATATTCTTCAGGGAATTCCTTCACTGTTGGAAGTGTTTCTACAATATTGTATTCCCTCAAGGGTTACAAAAATATAAGTCAGGGAAATGATGCTCAAGGAGATATCATGCATCCTGCAATGTGTGGTTTCAAAAAATTGTCTATACCCACCCACAGAAGAACATGGGCAGTTCTGAAACCTGTGGTGTTGTTGGTGGTGGGATGGGGGGTTGGGGAGGGAGGGGGGCTCTTAGAAGGGCAAAATGTTAAAAGCAAAGTAGGAAGCTAAACTGAAAATTTCAGAGGGGGTGAGATGATTCAAACCAAAAAATCTTCTGATGGAGGCAAAAGGGGTGGATAGTGGTAATTTCTTGAAGTGAGAAGAAGCTTGTACCTGTATGACTTTTGAGGGATAAGGCATGGCCTTGTGGTTGGGGTGCAGGATTTGTAATCCTGTGGTCCCAGGTTCAAGTGCCACTCCGACCACTTGGATTTGTTTCACAGTAGTCCTGTTTGCAAAACCAAGGCCGTGCTCTGTAAATAGCCAACTGGTCTGCCTCTAACCAGTTGGGATTTTTAACAAAATTACGTTCAGAAAACATATTTGGTTCATGTATAGTCTCCCCAATAATTTTAGCACAACAATGATAAATACTTTGACACTTAAATAAAGTTACTAGTATCATCATTATCAATATAATCATTAAAATCAACAATGATTTAGATAAACATATACAGGCAAAAACTAACGAAAGAAAAGTCCTACGTTTCGGCGACATCTTGGCGCCATTGTCAAGGGAAACTAAAATTAAATATGCGATTGCAAGAGTAACTGAGAGTTCAGTTTGATTGTCTTATTAATGAGATGTTACTCATTAAACAATTACGACCATGTTTAAATGTGCAATCAGACTCTATTTGCGCTAAGGTCTTTGTCTAACTTATGCAAATAAGTGACTCTGAACTCTCAGTTATTCTTGCAATCGCATATTTAATTTTAGTTTCCCTTGACAATGGCGCCAAGATGTTGCCGAAACATAGGACTTTTCTTTCGTTAGTTTTTGCCAATATAATTATTATTTTCATTTAAATAACTTTAAAAAGTAAAAGGAGACTGTGTACCTTTTTCTTGCATGGGGTTTCCATCATAAAACTGATCTCTCCACACGTGGTCATTGCTCACAACAATACTGGCTGCTCGGCTTGTGGGGACACCTAAATGGAACATGGCTTCACTTGCAAGGAACTCTCGCACAGATGATCTCACGACTGCTCGGCCATCCCCATGCCTGTAAAATGCACCCGATTAACCTCAGAGATATAATAAATATCTTACTAACCTTGTTTTCTCGGTCTGTACAGTAAGTTACGGATCCTCGTTTTTCCCGTTGATTTATGGCCAGTGCACGTCACTTGGGCCAAATATCAACAGGAAAAAACTTGGGCCATAACTTACAGTACAGACCTCAAATGCACTTAATAAGAGGTCGATCACTTATATGCACTCCTCTCTCCCTCTCTCTTACCTGAATACAGTGTAGTCCCTTTCACTCACTCTTAATATTACTCCCGTCTCTAATGAGCATCATTTCCAACAAGTAATATTTTTTATAAATTGATCCCCTTGTTAGTAAACCCCTCCCTGACTAATACATTCATATCTCTAGTAACTTTGAAAAGTTCCTCTTCCTAGTTTGTCCCTGTCTGTAATTAACCTTCTTCATTGACAGTATAACTCTCTCTTAGAGGTCTATGTTTGCAATATAAGCAACAACAAAAGTATTTTAACCCAAGTATTAAATGCAGTGTGTGCAATTAGCAACCAGATAATACCTTGAGTAAGGTGTCCTTCCAGACCCTTTCAACTGAAGCTCCCATCTTTCTCCTTTCCTAAAATAATCATGCATCGTGCAATGGTTAGTTTGTGGTCCAGTATAGTTACTATTGATTCCCTTATTGATGTATCATTAATTATGATTATACGAGTAGGACTGAATGAATTCCAGTTTGGTACATGCATGACTAACCATACAACTATTTTGTTTAATCATAAGCAAATATAATGTTATGATAAAAAAGTTTCCCTTTGAAACTCACAAAAATTAAAGAAATTTATTCAAAAGAGCTCAGGCATGTAATGTCGTTGTCAAGAAAGTTTTATATAGGGAGGCTCCACCCCAATGTCCAAACCCTAATCCTTTTACAGGTTTATACAGGAAATGGTACCCCTCTCATCACATTCCTACAATTATTAGAAACACTCTATCTTTTCTTTGTTGGGACTGTTCAAGATATTTAATGATACCTAAATGACAGCTTTCTCTACCCTTTTCTATACTTCAGCTTGTGAAATCTCTACCCTCTTATCCTCCATCCTGGAAAACGTACCCCTTTTGGGTCTCCCCATAATATAAACCATTATAGGAATCCCCCCCCCCCCCCCCCCCATCTCCACATACACTGCCTTTTTATGCTCAAATCAGGGCTGTTTAGAGCGAATCATATCATTTTTTTTTTATAATAACAATTAATTTCAATGCCCACGTTACTGTACCTGTTAGTGTATTCCCCTAGCATTACTGCCCTTCCATCACCAAGTTGATCTGCCCATTCACCAAACTAAATTAATTAATGAAAAATAGATCACTGATACATGTAAGCTGACTTTAATAATATTTCATAGATGTTGACATCACCTGACATGCAAACAAAATTGATTGCTATGTTGCACTTCCATTTTAAAGACTGACTGCTCAAAATTCAAGGGATAAATGCTCTTCTGAGAACATGCAGCTGTTTATAACTTGTTAACTTTCAAATATATGCCACAATGAGCCTCCAGCCCCCCTCAAAGTTTGCTCACTAGAGATATTTCATAAATCAAATTTTTGTTGGAAATATTTACCATAAGATTCCCATGTTTTCTATCATGATAACCACGCAGCCAAGTAAGACTTAAGTAAACTTTCCAACTTTCAAATAACAATTAACAGCTAACATTATACATGTACATGTAGGCCAATCAGTTAGAAACCTCAATATGCCCACCAGCCCGGGTAATCCCTCAGGCATTTGAACATTTGAAAATTAGAGCGTTTCAATTCCACCCTACCTTTAGTGCTCCAAGACCTCTCCTCAAGGACTCAAGGAATTTTCAGCTTCAATCAATCACTATTCATGCTTTGCAATCAGTGATAATTATACTAATGACACCTTCAAAAACTATTTTGAAGCTGTTTTGAGTAAGCTATTCGCTCGCAAGGGCGAAATCCTGTCCTTGAAAAACTCCTTAACTCCCAAAAACCATGATAAGCCCATGCACAAATTCCGCTAGACCAAAAGAAAAATCCAGTTCAAACTCCCAGCCCCAATATCCCTACTCTCCAGGCACGATACAATCCATGGTCAAATGCCCGGGGTATGCCAGGGAGGAGGGGGGTGGGGGGTGTTGAAGGGTCGAATTGATCGATGCATTACCACGATGAAACTCTTACCTGATGTCCGCCGTACCTATGAGACAACAACACAGAGTTTGGCAATATGTTGTTTCCTGCAACAAATTGGGCAAAATCTTCTGATTCTGCACCAGGCGTCTTCAAATCAAGGATTTCTGTTAACACTTCACTCGATACTGCAACTAGATGAGGTTTATATTTAAGCGGAACAGGACGCACGGTAGAAAACACCGCACCCTGTACTCGTCTAACATAGTTTTTCGTTTCCTGATCGACAGGAAAAGTTTGTAATAACACGCTCGAGGGCATGAAACCCCACTCTTCAAAATCCAACAAGTCCGTTCTCCTACAAATCCTTTGGCTCAGTAGTATTTTAAAAGTGTTCGTACAAGAAGAATGATTCCTTTGGGAAATACATTGTTTTCTCCAGTTTCGCTCGTCCTTCAGGCTGTATGTGGATGATTGCGGCCATAGGAGAAGACAAATTAAAGTTACCAATCTGATGGGAAAGGAGCAAAACTCGTCCGCCATGTTTCTTTGCTATGTAGCCGGGCCTTGTCTCTAATGGAAAGCCGCTGGCTAGCTGGCTATAAGAACGCGCTCTCAAATTCTGAAGAAAAAGCAGGGTCAAAATGGGCCCCCACCACCCCCCGCAGAACAAAATGCTTTTTTTAGACGCCCACCAGTGACCGAGTTGAGTAAATGGGCTAAATGGGAATAAAAAGTACGTTGTACTTTGTAATCATAGTGTAATATTCTACCCTGGGTATTGTTATTAATGATATGGTAATAAGGTATGGAGAATCGCTCTGGCCTGGGACAAGCCCAAGACCAGGCGAAGATGGGAGCTATGAGGATCAACCCCGACTTACTCGAATGGGTGGAAGGGTGGGTCGCCAACCCTTCCCTTTTGCGGCCTCGAGTAGAGTGATGGGGGTGGAGCACATGCATGTAACCTCTTTTAAAGTCTCATCTGACCTTATTCGTACTAATTTTCGCGGGCACTTAATTTCGCGAATTTGGAACACGAATATTTCGCGAGCATTAATTTTCGCGATTTTGCAAAAAATGATAAATTTAGGGCATTTAATTTCGCGAAAATTGACAAAAGACAGACTTAGAAAACCGTTTTTTTATTGAATGATCACTTAAATAACGATTGATTTACAATCATGATTTGCAATAACGTAATAGAAAATAGCGTTGATAATCAGACAAATCAAGCAAATACTGCAAATCAATCAAATGCTACTGCAATATTGTACTTTAAAATAAAAGTCAATTGTATAAGTCAATTGTAAAAATATGATTTTAAACACCTATGCCACACAGTTCGATGACTGCACAAAAGATGTTTTGAAAGAGCTACATATACAAGAAGAAGAAATGAGTGATTCGGATGAAGAAAGTGCTGAAGTAGAACATAGATAGACTGATGACAATTACCATGAAGCTAAAAACGCAGTTAATCATTGATTAAAGCAATAATAGAAGTGTATTAAATTTCGCGTGTTTAATTTTCGCGTATTCTAATTCTAGCGAGTCTTTAATTTCGCGATTTTTCACAAATCGCGAAAATCGCGAAATTAAAGCCTCGCGAAAATTAGTACGAATAAGGTACATAATCCCCAGGGCATTAATTACCAATGTAAATTGAGTTTGCATAGCGCCCTCGCTACCAAATTTGGGTTCCCGGATCTACAGAATCTACTCGAAAACGCCTGGTAGAAAATGCTGGTCACAGCTCTGAGTACGAGATTGACAGCTGACGTGGAACGACAGCTGTTGCATTGTGTCTACGAAGGATTAACCAGTAGATTGGAAAAATATTTACACAAGTTACAAAATGATTTCACTGACAAACAGACGGGGTGGGGTGGGGGAGCCACTATTTTCGAAGAAAAGGGAAACCCTATCTGCAGTGGATTCACTTTGTTCGATCGGTACCAGAGGAATGAGAGAGTGCAGCGACAGTAATATGCCGGTTGTAAATCATGTTAATTCTCTTGCTGCATTGGAAATCACAGCCATCGCATTATTCATACACAAAGCATTGATTAGCTGTTAGGCAAACGTTTAATTTCATTCGAGTGAAGTTGCAGTTTCGTTTAATCCGTGTGAAATTGAATCGTTTAAGTCTAGTCATTCCCTTTTGAAATCATACTAGGCAAGAGGCAAATAATGTGCGTTTTGAACAATTCACTTAACATGCTGCTACTGGCACGAGTTAGAATTTACTTTGAGTGTAAAATGGTATGGAAAAAAGCTTCATTGTAGAGCGTTTGTCTTCAATAACAAAAATTCTTGTGAGAGATAAGTCTGAATGAGGCCTGATAAGAATTCAGTGTTACCCCGGTCATTCTAAGATCTTAAGACCACCCCCTAACAATCTGTTCATCATTTAGGCTGATCAGATCAATTTGATTCAACGTACAATTTAACAGAATTCCAGTCGTTCACGGCTTTTTCTGTCTTCAAATTAAACTAAGTAAGAATGCTTGTTCCGCGTGTTAACGTCTCGTCACACAACAAATTTCGTGCTTCAAGAGGGGGAGGCACCATCTGAAAACACCTGCACTGTAGTGTTGCGCATGCGCACGTGTAAGTCTTCAAAAGATGTCGGTTGAGATTGTTTCTTCCGCATATTAACATCTCGTCGCGCAACAAATTTTCATGTTACAACAGGAAGGGTCGGCGTTTATTTATTGCGACAGCGACATGATATTTCAGTTCTTTTGTTCATTGTTCGTAGTCACGCGCTATGACGTGGACTGATGTCTCAATTTGGGCCCATCCGAAATCACTACCACGTGCATTTGGTAGACCACTCGACTCGCGTTGGTTGTTTTACTTTTTGCTGTGCTACACCGTGCTGACGAGAGCCAGCCAGCTCGAAACAGTTGTCCACGGTTGCCGCATTCTGTTGATTCTCGGTTTGGTCTTTATCATGTCGCTGTCGTGTTACGTTTTCTACGCAGTCCGATCAGCCTTGCAGAAATTTGAATACTTTGTGGAACCGGAAAAATACTTAAATGTTACGCGCAAAGAAGTTAATACGCGAACCAGGCAAACTCAACCCGTTACGCAACCGTACAGTCCGAAACGGAATTTTTCAGCATTTCTTACTTCCTGGTTTAAACGCCATTTTCTTCGCCTTTTCTTTGCTTATTTTTCCTTGAGTCTTTGCGGTGCATAAATTAAAATAAGATGTTGATAAATTTAAAACACTAAATTTCGCAAGACCACAGTGACAAGACGTTAAAATGTCGGATCTTTTGGGAAATTTCCCTGCAGACATATTTTGGCACTTTACACTTCCAACTTTTTTGTTTTCGTCTTTCTTTTACGGCCGTAGGGATCAGTATGCCATCTATTAGCTTAATCTATAATTTACTAATAAATTTTGCAACCCTGAGGCTAGTATTGTTGTTTTCAAAAGAAAGTGCTGGTCCAAGGCAATTCAACAGGGCACCCAACTAGAACATTTCACCACAAATACTTAAAATGTTCTCTCCTGTTTTTCCATATCGCACAGTGGCATTTTAACGTCATATTTCAGTGTAAGCTAATACAGATTGATTAGTTTGAATTTTCTAGGGAACGTAAGTTTACTGCCAGAATTTACTCGCTGTTGTGTTTTTCAAAAATGTCAGCTGACCATTTATCGACATATTGCTACTTGAAAACGGAACAAATTAGCTTTGCAGTGTTACGAAATCAGTTTAAGCTGACATTTTGCCGAAGGAAACTGTGCATTTTCTTTACGACAGCTCCCAATTATATTTCTAAGGCGATTTAAACATACATACATAATCTTTATTTCAACACGATGATAATCAAAGCTGTTAGCTTGTGGGGTCGTGTGTTTACTTCTAAACTAACCTAATCTACGTTACATTAGAATATTTCAGGTATAATGATAGTTAATAGTAGGTTAATAGTAGACACAATTCTGTTGTTTATATCGTGTGGTTGATGCAGATGTGCAGTTAAACTTAAAATCTTTAAAAAAGTTCTCAGCGCTGACCCGCTTTCTGAGATAGTTAAAGTTCGGAGACTCCGCTGCCTCCTTGTCGTTGTAATTAACAAAATTCCATAAGGATAAGCCTCTATATAAGAGAGGAACTTTCATATATCTTGACTCGCACCTTAGTACGAGGAGACACTTCTGCTGTCCGAGGCTATCCGAGCCGACATATCCACCGAATTGAACCGTTGGGTTCAAGGCATCTGAAATTCATTCTGAGGTACTAGACCGCGAAAGAATATTATGCGTTTAAATCCTTCTTTAAAGCTCGAACTGCGAAAGGCGTATAGCATCGGATTAAGACAAACTGCAATAAAAAGCTAACAGGAGGAAAACCGAAAGATTGGAATACAACTTATAGTTTATCTGTTTATCAACTCCTGACGCTAAAACTATGTAAAAAGTAGCAATTGGTCCATAACCAATAACAAATCCTGTAGTTGCCAGGATGAATGTTATAACAAGTTTCTTTCTTTCAGAACTTCTGTCTTCGTTAGTGTTCGCAGCACAAACCGTGTGAGAAAAGTACAATCCTTTGATCAAGGCTCCATAGCAATAAAGAAATACCATCAATGGAATATAGGCACTAATAATGCAGTATATGACCCCAAAAACATTGCTTTTCGTACTCAAAGGCAAGTTCCATGGGCCAGTACATCTTGAAAGCGATTCGCTCCATTCCTGAACAAAGAACTCTGGAAAAACGATGAAAAAGCTTGAGATCCAGATGAGAGCTATTGCCTGCTTGATGTTCTCGTCTGTTAATCGTAAACCCGTTCTCAAAGGCTTTAGCAAAGCGTGATATCTTTCTATCGCCAACAACGACAGAGTTAGTGCTGAGGTAGTTATTGCGATATCACTGAGAACTAAGAACTTGCAAGAGAATTTCCCAAATGCGCTCCCTGGATATCCAATGTGATACGAAAAGAAATACAACGGAGCCAACAAAATGGTGATGACATCGCTTACAGCCAAGTTTGCCAAAAGGTAATTTGTTGTCGAATGCATGTCTCGTGTTTTGTAGACAATTCGGATGACCAATGTATTCCCAATGAATCCGATGATATAAACAGGAATAGCGGCCACGAAAAGTCGAAAGTTAAGGCTATCGGTATTAATCATGATGTTTCCAGGTTTATCTTAAGATGTCTTTCAGTTCTCCTAGCTTGGATAAAAATAGCTTGGACTGATAGCCAACATTATCCATTCACACAAATTGTTTACTGTGACGTCATGCATGGGTATTAATATGGTGACGATTGAGATTAGGAATTATATTTTCATGTCACGCGTTTTGTCCAAATTCTAATTATTTAGGCAAAGGAAATTATTAGAATTTGGACAAGCGCAAGTGGACTCATTTCCTAATTTAACGAGTATACCATCTGATAACCTTTTAAATTACGCCCCCAATCGTCAGTTTTTGACTTGTTTATTGTATCGAGCAATGTGCCATGACGATGTTTTTTAGTTTACTAGTGAAATTATATATTACCGCTGAAATTTCGCGCCCTAGCTAAGGAGTAATTTGTAACCCATGGTATTATGTATGAAACTACACAATCATGATATCCCTTTTCGTTAACAACATACTGAGTGAATATATTCAGTTTGAGCCGTTTAACAAACACGTCACTCACTTGTCACAGATCGCAAACTCTTTCACTTAAGCCACCAGCTAGAACAAACAATTGGCAGATCCACCTGCTTTTTTCTGCGTAAGAGTTAAGAGATAAACTACAAAAAGAATCAATAACACAATTTTTAATTAGTTTCTTCCCATTCTCGTCACTTATCGTCCCCTCTTATGTTCTCAAATGCTCATGAGTGCTCAGCGAGAACATTTCACCAAAATACTTAAAATGTTCTCTCCTGTGTTCTCACATTATTTGCTGCCCTTTTAAAGACATATTCGTGTAAGCTACTACAAATTAATGAGTTCGGATGCTTTTGCAGAACGTCTTGGGAAAACGGAATTTTATTCCTCGAATTTACTAGCTGTTGAAGGTTTTACAAAACGTTCGCTGACTCTTTTTGCATTTTTAACGACATATTTACCCCTTCCAGAACGAAAGAAATTTGTTTGCACGCCGTGTTATGAGATATCTGAAGAAGAAATCTTTAGATTTTCCGAATTTCTCAGGCTAAAGGCCATTCTAACATATATCCGCAGAAATTAACCCTTGGGTACCCCTGAGAGTTGGGACACTGAACGTAGCATTAATTAATTCACAAGTAGGATGAGTTTTCAGGTGTGTCCATTAGGCGATATGTTGAAAGACGTTGACCGCTTTGATAACTTTCGCTTGTTTACGAAAGGCGTATATGTTCTCAAGAAAAGATTGCTATTTCGATTTGTTCAGTTCCCTTATCGAAATATGCTCTTAAAATAAGTGGAAACAATCTTTTTTTTTTTCGTTTTCCGATTATAATAATTTATCACGTTTTCTTCATCTTGAATCACCTGGCAAATGTGTAAGGCTGAAAATGATTGCGGCAAGAATTTTTTGATCGATGTTACAGATTAATAGGAATAATCTAATGCTGTGTTAAGAATAACATGAGAGTAAAATACTGTTGCAGGTCTTTAAAAGTTGTTTTGAGAATTTCGTGCGAAACAAAATGCAATGCCCAAGTGTCAGTTTAATATTAATTTTATGTCTATTTGCATCGATGCACTAAAATAACAAGTCCAACCTGCTGTTATTAGTGTAAAATGGGTGAAAAAATAACCTGTTTTCTAACTGCTGAGTGTCATTTTATATTCTGTGAAATTTTTCATTGTTATTGTTCTTTTTATTACCTTTCATTTAATTCTGTTTTATTTTTATAAAATAGTTTGAGAAATTTCACAAAAATGCTCGATTGACATAACGCTTTCTCAGTTAAACGTGTTCAGTGAAGCTCATTAACAATAGAACCGATTCTTGCTCAAAATTATTTCCTATTTAATTTACTTCAATAACCTCCCGCTCTGTATGGGTAATTTTAAACATGGTGCGAAAACCTCCAATAGGTTGCTAAGAACTGATCATTTAATTTGCCCGACAAAAATAACTTTTGGTCTGTTTAGTCATAACTGCTTAAATTGTGGATCCTTGTCAGATAAAGGGAAAATTATCTACCAGATGTTTTCTTGCCAAGTTTCAATATTAGCCTAAGCTGCAGACACCCGACAGCGTAGCAGGATCTGAGTCAGCACACTCTGTGATTGGCCTTTCAACAAGCTCATTGTTCCATTGGTCTGATTATAGCCAATTAGATTGGAGAGGATTTCGAAAGATACTTCCGGTATTTTGTTTCCTTCTTTAGTGGTTCAGAACAAGGATTTTAGTGCTAATTTGCAGACGGTGTTTAACGGCGGTTGATTCCTTCTGTGACGCAGGCTACACACTTTCAGTCAGCATCCAACAATCAGACGTGGAAAGACAAATTTATCCGTTATGATTGATACTAGTAGTGTGGGGTTCATCTTAGCTTTGGCAGAAATTCCATTCTTTATCGCCGGATTAATTGGAAATGTGTTAGTCATCCGAATTGTGCATAAAACACCAGACATGCATACGACGACGAATTACCTCTTGGCTAACCTAGCTCTTAGCGACGTTATCGCTATTTTGTTGGTGTGGCCGTTAATGTTGATACTAAGCTCTGGGTATGAAAAAATCAGTTGCAAATTTTCTTTCGTTTGTACTCTTCCTGTACTGGTTTCATCCTTTACGTTGACGGTACTAGCTGTGGAAAGATATCACGCTTTGCTGAAGCCTTTCAGAACAGGATTACGGTTAAAAGAAGACAACATTAAACAGGCGATCGCTGTTATTTGGATATCAAGCGTCGCCATCTGTTTGCCCGGCTTCTTTTCAATCGAATGGAGCGTAATGTACTCTTCTTGTATTCCAAACAAGGTGTATTTCATCATAATCCCTATAGTTCTGGCTTATATCCCGAGATAGTATTTCTTTATTGTTATGGATCCTTGATCGAAGGACTGTACTTTTCTCAAGCGATATGTACTGAAAACACTAATGAAGACGGAAATTCTGAGAAAAAAAAACTTGTTATTACATTTATCCTAGCGACTTCCGGATTTGTGATTGGTTATGGACCAACTTGCATTTTTAAGACCGTTGCAATGTTAGGAGGTGTAGAACAGAAAGGCTTTCAATTCTCTTATCAAATGGCTGTCGTTGAATCAATATTATTTTGTAGTTTATGTGTTAATCCTATTTTGTACGCTTTTCGCAGTACAAACTTCAGAAAAGGATTTAAACGGATATTATTCTGTCGAGAACCGCTGCAACAAATTGTTATGCAAATGTCATGATCAGGAAGTTCAACTACTTGTAAATACTACAGTCAAGTGCATTAGAACCGAGTTTGTGTGTTTTTCTTTTCCATTAACCATAGAGAGATAACTTTCAGAGATGTTGGTAAATTAAATAGGTGATAGCCTTCTATGGAGTCGCTCTTTATAAGGGATTCGTCGAAACTTTCAGGCTCGATCCGCAGTTTGTAAGAGGAACGTGCAGCCATTTTGAACAGCTTGTTTTCCACTTTCTTTGTCGATGTTCGCGAAATAAATAACCTATCTTGCAAGTCAACTCTAACAAATGGAAAGAATTATTTTTAATTTCACCAGTATTTCAGGACAGTTTCACTAGAAAGAACTTCTGAATTAATTCTATAGGTCATAAGCTAGCACACCAAATAAACCTTTTATTAAAACGTTTATTTAACTTTATTTCTCGTCTGGCGCGATTGGAGGCGGGTGGTGAGACGTCATAACGTGATGCACTCCTACAACTTGCCATAATTGATTTAGGCGAAAAAGATATTGGCAGAATTACTTTAAAAAATTAAATAACAAGCGAGTCCTTTGTCGTTTCAGTATTTCTTGGAAAATATTAAAAACACAATCAATCAATTTTGCTGCTTATATCTAACAATTTTCTCTACAGCTGTAATTAATATTTTAAATAACAAACAAAGCGACAAGCGAATGTTCAATGTTAAATATTTAGGGAAATGCAAAACTAAATTCAGTTATTAAATAAAATGTCGACGAAAATTTAACAACCATGGTGTGTCGTTTGTTTTACATCTTGTTGTACGTTAAGTGGCTGTTTGTTTAATTTTCAATTGCTTAATTTTTCCTTTTCTATCTTAAACATACTGACTCTTTTATCCTTTTTACTGAATTATGCCATAAAGGTTGTTCTCGGACCTTTCTGTAATAATAAACAATGGTTAGCTTGACGAAGAGGAGAACAATTAAGCATTAGTGTAGAACATCACAGAAGCGTTAACTTAAGAGCTCCTTGAGGCGATTGCCAACAACAGCTCGAGCTTCTCGAGCGCTCTTCAAAATTTTCCTATCCTTAACTGGAAAGACGCGCGCCAAACATGAACCAATTCGTAAAAAAAAAAACGGTCATAAAACTGAGTGGAGTCCAGTTCGGTCTGTGATCGCACGCTTATCAAACAGAATCAGAAGTCTGTGTAGCGAGAGTGCGACAAGTGTTATCACGGGTATAGGGTTTAAAAACCGACTTGCACGACGTAATTAATACTGACCGTTGCCGATTAATTCCATCTACTACAAAATTCCAGTAAAACATAGGGGAAAACTTTTTAGGGGAATGAAAAGGCAATCACTTTTTGTTGCAAAACAAGCGAAAGAATACAAACCCATTCATGTACAACTGCCCACGTGATAGCACGGCGTACTGTCCAATAACTTAGGAATGGCAAGTTTTTGCACAGTTCTATTAATATTCAAATCATGCCTATCGAGAATTTCGATAACGTTTTGTTAAAACCAGAGCAACATTTAAATTCCGGACTCAACCAAGGGGTTTGCTTAGTGACCTGGTCTTTGGTTGGAATATCATTCGAGTGAAGTTAGAGTTTCGTTTAATCCGTGTGAAATTAAATCATTTAAGTCTAGCCATTCTCTTTTGATATCATACTAGGCAAGAGGCAAATAATATGCGTTTTGAACAATTCACTCAACGAGCTGTTACTGACACGAGTATGTCAGTAACAGTGTCTGTATGTTTGAAACTACACAATATCCCTTTTCGTTAACAACATACTGCGTCAATATATTCAGTTTGAGCCTTCTAACAAACACGTCACAAACTTGTCACGGATCACAAACTCTGTCACTTAAGCCACCGGCTAGATCAAACAATTGGCGGATCCACCTGCTTTTCCCGCGTAAGAGTTAAGAGATAAACTACAAAAAGAATCAATAACACAATCTTTAATTAGTTTCTTCCCATTGTCGTCACTTGTCGCCCACTCTTATGTTCTCAAATGCTCAGGAGCGCTCAGCGAGAACATTTCACCAAAATACTTAAAATGTTGTCTCCTGTGTTCTCAGATTGTTTTCTGCCCTTTTTAAGACATATTCGTGTAAGCTACCACAAATTGATCTGTTAGGATGCTTTTGCAGAACGTCTTGGGAAACGGAATTTTATTCCTCGAATTGTTGTTGGTTTTACGAAATACTCGCCGACCCTTTTTGCATTTTTAACGACATATTTACCCCTTCGAAAACGAAAGGAATTAGTTTCCCGCAGTGTTATGAGATTTCTGAAAAAGAAATCTTTAGACTGTCTGTGCAACTAACTCCGAATTTCCCAGGCTAAAGGCCATTCTAACATATATCCACAGAAATCAACCCTTGGGTACCCCTGAGAGTTGGGACACAGAACGTAGCATTAATTAATTCACAAGTAGGATGAGTCCATCTGACGATATGTTGAAAGAAGTCGACCGCTTTAATAACTTTTGCTTGTTAACAAACGGCGTATATGTTCTCAAGAAAAGATTGCTTTTTCGATTTGCTCAGTTCCCTTATCGAAATATACTCTTAAAATAAGTGGAAACAGTGTTTATTTTCGTTTTCCGATTATAATATTTTGTCACGTTTTCTTCATCTTGAATCACCTGGCAAGTGTCTAAGGCTGAAAATGATTGCGGCAAGAATTTGGTGATTGATGTTACAGGTTAATAGCAATAAGCTAATGCTGTGTTAAGAATAACATAGTTGTTTTGAGAATTTCGTGCGAAACGAAATGCAATGCCCAAGTGTCACTTTAATATTAATTTTATGTTTATTTGCATCGATGCACTAAAATAACAAGTCCAACCTGCTGTTATTAATGTAAAATGGGTGAAGAAATAACCTGTTTTCTAACTGCTGAGTGTCATTTTATATTCTGTGAAATTTTTCATTGTTGTTGTTTTTATTATTACCTTCCATTTATTTCTGTTTTATTTTTATACAATGGTTTGGGAAATTTCACAAAAATGCTCGATTGAAATTATGCTTTCTCAGTTAAACATGCACAGTGAAGCTCATTAACAATAGAACCGATTCTTGGTCAAAATTATTTCCTACTTAATTTACTTCAATAACCTTCTCCCTATGTAAGTAATTTTAAACATGGAACGAAAACTTCCAATAGGTTGCTAAGAACTGATCATTTAATTTGCCCGACAAAAATAATTTTTGGTCTGTTTAGTCTATATAACTGCCTAAATTATGGATCCTTGTCAAATAAACGGAAAATTATCTACCAGATGTTTTCTGGCCAAGCTTCAAGTTTAGGCTGAGCTGCAGACACCCGACAGCGTAGCAGGATCTGAGTCAGTACACTCTGTCATTGGCCTTTCAACAAGGTTATTTTTCGATTGGTCTGGGTATAGCCAATTAGATTGGAGAGCATTTCAAAAGAGACTTCCGGTATTTTGTTTCCTTCTTTGGTGGTTTAGAACAAGGAGTTTGGTGCTAATGTGCAGACGGTGTTTAAGGGCGGTTGACGCAGGCTACACACTTTCAGTCAGCATCGAACAATCAGGAGTGGGAAGACAAATTTATCCGTTATGATTGATACAAGTAATGTGTGGTTCATCTTAGCTTTGGTAGAAATTCCATTCTTCCTCGCCGGATTAATTGGAAATGTGCTAGTCATCCGAATCGTGCATAAAACACGAGAAATGCATACGACAACTAATTACCTCTTGGCTAACCTAGCTCTTAGCGACGTTATCACCATTTTATTGTCGTGGCCGTTAATGTTAATACTAAGCTCTGGATTTGGAAAAAAAAGTTGCAAGTTTTATGTTGCTAGTATCCTTCCTATACAGGTTTCATCCTTTACTCTGACGGTACTAGCGGTGGAAAGATATCACGCTTTGCTGAAGCCTTTCAGAACAGGATTACGGTTAAAAGGAGACAACATTAAACAGGCGATCGCTGTAATTTGGATATCAAGCGTCGCCATCTGTTTTCCCGGCTTCTTTTTAAATGAATGGAGCGAAAAATACTCTTCTTGTATCCCAAACAAGGTTTATTTCATCGTAATCCCTATAGTTCTGGCTTATATCCCGATGATAGTATTTCTTTATTGTTATGGATCCTTGATCAAAGGACTGTACTTTTCTCACACGATATGTACTGAAAACACTAATGAAGACAGAAATTCTGAGAAAAAAAAACTTGTTATTACATTTATCCTGGCGACTGCAGGATTTGTTATTGGTTATGGACCAACTTGCATTTTTCACACCGTTACAATTTTAGGAGGTGAAAAGCAGACAGCTGGCTTTAAATTCTCTGATCAATTGGCTGTCGTTGAATCAATATTCTTTTGTAGTTTATGTCTTAACCCTATTTTGTACGCCTTTCGCAGTACAAACTTTAAAGAAGGATTTAAACGCATAATATTATGTCGAGAATCGCTGCCACAAATTGATATGCAAATGTCATGATCAGGAAGTTCAACTACTTGTAAATACTACAGTCAAGTGCATTAGAACCGAGTTTGTGTGTTTTTCGTTTCCATTAACCATAGAGAGATAACTTTCAGAGATGTTAGTAAATTAAATAGGTGATAGCCTTCTATGGAGTCGTTCCTTATAAGGGATTCGTCAAAACCTGTCAGGCTCGATCCGCAGTTTATAAGAGGAACGAGCGGCCATTTTGAACAGCTTGTTTCCCACTTTCTTTGTCGATGTTTGCGAAATAAATAACCTATTTTGCAAGTCAACTCTAACAAATGGAAAGCATTATATTAAATTTCACCAGTATTTCAGGACAGTTTCACCAGAAAGAAGTTCTGAATTCATTCTATAGGTCATAATCTAGCACACCAAATAAACCCTTGATTAAAATATTCATTTAAGTTTATTTTTCGTCCAGCGCGATTGGGGGCGAGTGGTGAGACGTTATAACGTTGATGCACTCCCACGACTTGCCATAATTGATATAGGCGAAACAGACAAATGTTTGGTAATGCAGAGATATGCAAAAATTTACGATAAAAACCGACGTTTCGGTGTCTTCATGACGCCATTGTCAAGGAGAAATAAAAAATTACAGAGTCTGCGGCAAGGTGTAACAATAAATTAGCATATAGTGTTTAAGGCTAATGAAATAAATTCTTTTGCGCGAATAGAGTCGTTTTGCACGTTCAGAGTGGGTTTTAGGTCTCTGATGAAAAGCATTTCGTTAACCAAACAATCGAACTTATTTCTACACTTTTTCAGAATGCTAAAACGCCTCAGTAGGTCTTTCGGGACTTCGCCATGCAAAAAGCATCTTCAGTGTATAAACACTACCACGAACAGCATGACTCGTTAATCTGATTTACTGAATTGTGCCATAAAGGTTGTTCTCAGACCATTTTGTAATACTAAACAATGGTCAGCTTGACAAAGAGGAGAACAATTAAGCATTAATGTTTTTTTTTGTTTGTTTTTGTTTTTATGTTTGTTTTCTTTTTGTTTTTTGTTTTGTTTTGTTTTTTTACCGCGGCCGAGTTCTGGATGCACACGGGAAGTTTTCGAGAACATCACAGAAGCGTTTACTTAAGAGCTCCTTGAGGCGATTACCAAACTCTTCAAACTTTCCTATCCTATACTGGAAAGACGCGCCGCAAACATGAACCAATTCTTAAAAAAACGGTAATAAAAGTGAGTGGAGTCCAGTTCGGTCTGTGATCGCATGCTTATTAAACTTAATCAGAAGTCCGTGTAGCGAGAGTGCGACTTGTTTTATCACGGGTATAGGGATTAATGACCGAATTGCACGACCTAATTAGTACTGACCGTTCCCGATTAATTCCATCTACTACCAAATTCCAGTAAAAATGAGGGAATTTTTTTGGGGGGGGGAATGAAAAGACATCACTTTTAGTTGCAAAATGGGCGAAAGAATACAAACCCATTCATGTACAACTGCCCACGTGAAAGCACAGCGTACTTTCCAATAACTTAGAAATGACAAGTTTTTACACAGTTCTATTAATATTCAAATCATACCTATCGAGAATTTCGATAAAGTTTTGTTAAAACCAGAGCAACATTTAAATTCCGGACTCAACCAAGAGGTGTGCTTAGTGACCTGGTCTTTGGTTGGAATTTCATTCGAGTGAAGTTGGACTGAGTTTCGTTTTATCCGTGTGAAATTGAATCGTTTAAGTTTAGTCATTCTCTTTTGAAATCATACTAGGCAAGAGGCAAATAATATGCGCTTTGAACAATTCACTCAAAGAGTTTTGTGCACAAGTTAGAATTTACTTTGAACCGTAAAATGGTAGCGCTTCTGTCTTCAATAACAAAAACGAGGCCTCATAAGAATTCAGTTTCACCCTGGTTCTTGTAAGATCTTAAGACCACCCCCAGAGTCCACCCCGCCGCCTCCCCCACCGCCCCCCCCCCCCAAAAAAAAGATAATAATAATAATAATAATAATAATAATAAAAACAAGGCCAAGGGGGAAGTACCGCTAATTGAGATGAGTTGGCCCGTGAAAATCAAAGCAGAAGAGGAGACGACCAAGTAAGCACCACTTCGAGTGGAGCTGAAGGAACGATATCAGGGGTACCAAGTGACACAGCACAACATCATAATTGATGTCTTGGGAGGCTATTCGAGGGAAGTGAAACAGACGCTCTAGAAGTTAGTTGCCGATAGAAGCAACTCAGTAGCATTCAAGATGCAAAAGTCTGTCTTAAGCAGCTCCCTCCGCATTGCAAAATCCGTCAATATCTTGAACTAGACAGCTAGTTACAAAGCGAACAGGCCATATATCTTAAGATTTTTTATTGCATGAATCCATTTTAACGCTTTATTGCGTAGGATCATTTTAAGAAAACATTTAAAGTTTGGATTTTCTGTTAGACGAATTCAAAGCATTTTAGTCCAAAAGTAATTTTAGGACTTTATAAATTGATTCATTTTTAGAGCTTTAGCTTATATGATTTTTCAAAGTGAACATTGGAATCTAGGGGTTTCATAAGAAGTCAGTGATTAGTTGTTACGGTTAAGTCTTCGCGAGGTTGACTACGGTGTGCCGTCCAACCATCGTTTGCTTAGCTTCTAGCTATCCAGAAGTTATCACTGCCTTTCACAATACATTCAAATTGATTATAAATTCATCCTAATTTTCTCAAAATCAATAAATTAGACGTTGTTTGATCACGTTTGCACTGAATATTTGACTTTTTTGTTTCAATTTGTTCATCATTTAAGCTGATCAGATCGATTGTTGAATTTAACGTAAAATTTAACAGAGTTCCAGTCGTTCACAGGTTTTTTCGCTGTTTTCAATTTAAGCTAAGTGATTATGCTGGTTCCTCATGTTAACGTCTCGTCACACAACAAATTTGGTGCTTCCAGAACAGGAGGCACCATATGAAAACACCTGCACTGTAGATATCCGCAAAAATGAACCGTTGGGTTCCCCTTATTCAGATTGTTAAGACATCTAAATCTCATTCTGAGGTACTGGTCCGCGACAGAATATTATGGGTTTAAATCCTTCTTTAAAGCTCGAACTACGAAAGGTGTATAGCATCGGATTAAGACATAACCTGCAATAAAAAGCTAACAGGAGGAAAACCGAAAGATTGGAATACAGCTTATCGTGTATCTGTTTATCAACTCTTGACGATAAAACTGTGTAAAAAGTAGCAATTGGTCCATGACCAATAACAAATCCTGTAGTTGCCAGGATGAATATTATAACAAGTTTCTTTTTCTCAGAACTTCTGTCTTTGTTAATGTTCGCAGCACAAACCGTGTGAGAAAAGTACAATCCTTTGATCAACGATCCATAGCAATAAAGAAATACCATTAATGGAATATAGGCACTAATAATGCATTATATTATCCCAAAAACATTGCTTTTCGTACTCAAAGGTAAGTTGCATGGAACAGTATACATCTTGAAAGCGATTCGCTCCATTCCTGAACAAAGAACTCTGGAAAAACGATGAAAAAGCTTGAGATCCAGATGAGAGCTATTGCCTGCTTGATGTTCTCGTCTGTTAATCGTAAACCCGTTCTGAAAGGCTTTAGCAAAGCGTGGTATCTTTCTATCGCCAACAACGACAGAGTTAGTGCTGAGGTAGTTATTGCGATATCACTGAGAACTAAGAATTTGCAAGAGAATTTCCCAAATGCGCTGCTTGGATATCCAATGTGATACGAAAAGAAATACAGCGGAGCCAACAAAATGGTGATGACATCGCTTACAGCCAAGTTTGCCAAAAGGTAATGCATGTCTCGTGTTTTGTGGACAATTCGGATGACCAATGTATTCCCAATGAATGCGATGATATAAACAGGAATAGCGGCCACGAAAAGTCGAAAGTTAAGGCTATCAGTATTAATCATGATGTTTCCAGGTTTATCTTAAGATGTCTTTCACTTCTCCTAGCTTGGATAAAAATAGCTTGGACTGATAGCCAACATCATCCATTCACACAAATTGTTTACTGTGACGTCATGCATGGGTTTTAATATGGTGACGAGTGAGATAAGGAATTATATTTTCATGTCACGCGTTTTGTCCAAATTCTAATTATTTAGGCAAAGGAAAATTATTAGAATTTGCACAAACGCAAGTGGAATCATGTCCTAATGTAACAAGTATACCATCTGATAACCTTTTAAATTACGCCCCCAATCGTGAGTTTTGACTTGTTTATTGTATCGAGCAATGTGCCATGGCGATGTTTTTTAGTTTACGTGTGAAATTATTATTACCGCTGGAATTTCGGGCCAAAACTAAGAAGTAATTCGTTAGCCATGGTATTATGTATGAAACTACACAATATCCCTTTTCGTTGACAACATACTACGTCAATATATTCAGTTTGAGCCTTATAACAAACACGTCACAAACTTGTCACAGATCACAAACTCTTTCACTTAAGCCACCAGCTAAATCAAACAATTGGCGGATCCACCTGCTTTTCCCGCGTAAGAGTTAGGAAATAAACTACAAAAAGAATCAATAACACAATCTTTAATTAGTTTCTTCCCTAGGGCGTCACTTGTCGCCCACTCTTATGTTCTTAAATGCTCAGGAGCGCTCAGCGAGAACATTTCACCAAAATACTTTAAATGTTCTCTCCTGTGTTCTCACATTATTTGCTGCCCTTTTAAAGACATATTCGTGTAAGTTACTACAAATTAATCAGTTCGGATGCTTTTGCAGAACGTCTTGGGAAAACGGAATTTTATTCCTCGAATTTACTAGCTGTTGAAGGTTTTACAAAATGTTTGCTGACTCTTTTTGCATTTTAAACGATATATTTACCCCTTCGAAAATGAAACAAATTAGTTTGCACGCAGTGTTATGAGATTTCTGAAGAAGAAATCTTTAGATTTTCTGTGCAACTAAATCCCAATTTCTCAGGCTAAAGGCCATTCTAACATATATCCACAGAAATCAACCCTTGGGTACCCCTAAGAGTTGGGATACTGAACGTAGCATTAATTAATGCACAAGGATGAGTTTTCAGGTGTGTCCATCTGACGATCTGTTGAAAGAAGTCGACCGCTTTAATAACTTTCCCTTGTTCACGAACGGCGTATATGTTCGCAAAAAAAATGTTTTTTCGCTTTGCTTGGTTCCGTTATCGAAATCTGTTCTTAAAATAAGTGAAAACAATCTCTTTTTCGTTTTCCGATTGTAAAAATTTATCACGTTTTCTTCATCTTGAATCCCCTGGCAAATGTCTAAGGCTGAAAATGATTGCGGCAAGAATTTGTTGATCAATGTACGTTACAGGTTAATAGGAATAATCTAATGCTGTGTTAAGAATAACATGAGAGTAAAATACTGTTGCAGGTCTTAAAAGTTGTTTCGAGAATTTCGTGCGAAACGAAATGCACTGGCCAAGTGTCAGTTTAATATTAATTTTATGTCTATTTGCATCGATGCACCTGTTGTTATTAATGTAAAATGGGTAAAAAATAACCTGTTTTCTAACTGTTGAGTGTCATTTTATATTCTGTGAAATTTTTAATTGCTATAGTTCTTATTATTATTTTCCAGTTATTTCTATTTTATTTTTATAAAATGGTTTGAGCAATTTCACAAAAATGTTCAATTGAAATTATGCTTTCTCAGTTAAACATGTTCAGTGAAGCTCATTAACAATAGAACCGATTCTTGCTCAAGATTATTTCCTACTTAATTTACTTCAATTACCTTCCCCCTTTGTAAGTAATTTTAAACATGGAACGAAAACTTCCAATAGGTTGCTAAGAACTGATCATTTAATTTGCCCGACAAAAATAATTTTTGGTCTGTTTAGTCATAACTGCCTAAATTATGGATCCTTGTCAAATAAAGGGAAAATTATCTACCAGGTGTTTTCTGGCCAAGTTTCAAGTTTAGACTGAGCCGCAGACACCCAACAGCGTTGCAGAAATAGAGTTAGTGCAGTCTGTGATTGGCCTTTAAACAAGCTCATTGTTCGAGTGGTCTGGTTATAGCGAATAGAGTGTGTGCACGGCGGCCATGTTGGAGGACTAAAACAATAGAAGATATTTGCATAAAAATAAAATATAGTTCCCAAAGAAAAATCATTGTATTGTTTCGGTCCTCCAACATGGCCGTCGTGCACACATTCTATTAGATTGGAAAGGATTTCGAAAGAGACTTCCAGTATTTTGTTTTCTTCTTTGGTGGTTTAGAACAAGGATTTTGGTGTTAATTTGCAGACGGTGTTTAACGGCGGTTGATTCCGTCTGTGACGCAGACTACACGCTTTCAGTCAGCATCAAACAATCACGCGTGGAAAGACATACTTATCCGTTATGATTGATACTAGTCGTGTGGGGTTCATCTTAGCTTTGGCAGGAATTCCATTTTTCCTCGCGGGATTAATTGGAAATGTGTTAGTCATCCGAATTGTGCATAAAACACGAGAAATGCATACGACAACTAATTACCTCTTGGCTAACCTAGCTCTTAGCGATGTTATCACCATTTTATTGGCGTGGCCGTCAATGTTAATAATAAGCTCTGGCTTTGAAAAATTCAGTTGCAAGTTTTATGTTGTTAGTATCCTTCCTATACAGGTTTCATCCTTTACTCTGACGGTACTAGCTGTGGAAAGATATCACGCTTTGCTGAAGCCTTTCAGAACAGGATTACGATTAAAAGAAGACAACATTAAACAGGTGATCGCTGTTATTTGGATATCAAGCGTCGGCATCTGTTTGCCCGGCTTCTTTTTAATCGAATGGAGCGAAAATAACTCTTCTTGTATTCCAAACAAGGTTTATTTCATCATAATCCCTATAGTTCTGGCTTATATCCCGATGATAGTATTTCTTTATTGTTATGGATCTTTGATCGAAGGACTGTACTTTTCTCAAACGATATGTACTGAAAACACTAATGAAGACAGAAATTCTGAGAAGAAAAAACTTGTTATTACATTTATCCTAGCGACTGCCGGATTTGTTATTGGTTATGGGCCAACCTGCATTTCTCACACCGTTACAATTTTAGGAGGTGAAGGGCAGACGGGCTTTTTAAAATTGTCTATTCAATTGGCTGTCGTTCTATCAATATTCTTTTGTAATTTATGTATTAATCCTATTTTGTACGCCTTTCGCAGTACAAACTTCAGAAAAGGATTTAAACGCATAATATTCTGTCGAGAACCGCTGCAACAAAATGGTATGGAAATGCCATGATCAGGAAGTTCAACTACTTGTAAATACTGTAGTCAAGTAAAATTGGTACCGAGTATGTATGTTTTTCATTTCCATTAACCATAGAGAGATAACTTTCAGAGATGTTAGTTAATTAAATAGCTGATAGCCTTCCGTTTTGGTTTCGATCTCGTCGAAACTGACAGTTTATAAGAGGAAGGAGCGGCCATTTTGAACTGCTTGTTTTCCACTTTCTTTGTCAATGCTCGCGAAATAAATAACCTATTTTGCAAGTCAACTCTAACAAATGGAAAGCACTACTTTAAATTTCACCAGTATTTCAGGACAGTTTCACCAGAAAGAAGTTCTGAATTCATTCTATAGGTCATAATCTAGCACACCAAATAAACCCTTGATTAAAATATTCATTTAAGTTTATTTTTCGTCCAGCGCGATTGGGGGCGAGTGGTGAGACGTTATAACGTTGATGCACTCCCACGACTTGCCATAATTGATATAGGCGAAACGGATATAAATATTTGGTAATGCAGAGACATGCAAAAATCAACGATAAAATCCGACGTTTCGGTGTCTTCATGACGCCATTGTCAAGGAGAAATAAAAAATTACAGAGTCTGCGGCAAGGTGTAACAATAAATTAGCATATAGTGTTAAGGCTAACTAAGTATCTAAATACTTTTGCGCGAATAGAGTCGTTTTGCACGTTCAGAGTGGGTTTTAGGTCTCTGATGAAAAGCATTTCGTTAACCAAACAATCGAACTTATTTCTACACTTTTTCAGAATGCTAAAACGCTTCAGTAGGTCTTTCGGGACTTCGCCATGGAAAAAGCATCTTCAGTGTATAAACACTACCACGAACAGCATGGCGAAGTCGCGAAAGACCTACTGAGGCGTTTTAGCATTCTGAAAAAGTGTAGAAATAAGTTCGATTGTTTGGTTAACAAAATGCTTTCCATCAGAGACCTAAAACCCACTCTGAACGTCCAAAACGACTCTATTCGCGCAAAAGTATTTATTTAATTAGCCTCAAACACTATATGCTAATTTATTGTTACACCTTGCCGCAGACTCTGTAATTTATTATTTCTCCTTGACAATGGCGTCATGAAGACACCGAAACGTCCGTTTTTATCGTTAATTTTTGCATGTCTCTGAAACAGATATACGCAGAATTACTTTTAAAAAATTAGCTAAGAAGCATGTCCTATCTCGTTTCAGTATTTCTTGGAAAATAACAAAATACATTCAATTAATTTTGCTGCTTATATTTAACAATTTTCTCTACAGCTGTGATTAACATTTTAAATAAACAACAAAGCGACAGGCAAATGAATGTTAAATATATAGAGAAATGTAAAACTAAATTCACTTATTAAATAAAATGTGGACGAAAATTTAACAGCTATGGTGTGTCCTTTGTTTTATATCTTGATGTACGTTAAGAGTCATTGTCTGAGAAAACCAGGCAGAGGTGAAAGATGGGGGTCGGCCGATTTCCCTCAAACTTTC
Organism: Pavona decussata; assembly: GCF_977016875.1. Taxonomy (NCBI): domain Eukaryota; kingdom Metazoa; phylum Cnidaria; class Anthozoa; order Scleractinia; family Agariciidae; genus Pavona; species Pavona decussata. The sequence continues at coordinate 358,062 of NW_028145449.1, forward strand.
ACCATTTAATGTCTGTCCGAAATGATAATGAATGATGCTATTTAGCCATTCTCTTGCTGTTGCGTTTCGTAGTTTGACCACCCCCCCTGGTTTTGACCCTTGTCACGCAAAATATATGCAGAATTTGAAGCTCAATAAAATATATTTCGCGTCATTTCTGGGGACTCATATCGATTGCTTGTATTGTTTATCGTCTAAAAAACGTTGTTAAAGGAAAATATCCCGACTTAACAGAAAACTTAATTTTTTATGGAATTTTGCAATTTCCTTGCGATCGCGAAAATGTCTTGGGCCAAATATGAGGCAATTTCGAAACTGTTTTTCTCAGAGGTGCGGCGTTCCTTTCCAAAAATTTCTTGATATTTTTTAAGCCAAACATCTGTTCTCCCAAAATCAGCAAACTCTAACTTGAGCCATTAAAATGCGTTTGCATGAGCCACGCTAGAAGTCAAAGATGACTCGGTATTTTTGCTAATAAAGTTCCACAGCGGGTTTTTCTCGGTTTTTCTTTATTTCATCTTCTTCTTTTTTGGTTTTTTGTTTTTTTGTTTTTGGATAAGCTCGATGAAACTATCCTAACTTTTCGAGGTAGAACTTCCCTGGAAGATTTAGTTGAGTGACGCTTTGAGCAGGAATAACATCAAATTGGTGTTAGCTCACACTTGATTTGATTATGCGTGACATGTCACGGTATTTGACAATTGTCAAACGTGATCATAAACAGAACACATTTCCCACTTTTTTTTACATTTGCATTTTAAACTTGGTAACAACAAGCATTTCCCTGAAACTATATTGAGTCTTGGAGTCAGTCGGTTGTTGATAATTGTTAATTCAAATAAAAACAGTATCAAATACCTCTGAAACTTGCCACGGCAAAAGAACCTCCGGTATGTTCGTTACATAACAGACAATTGAAAGAACAACAAATCTTTCTTCTGTGCTCTTTCTGGTCTGTGGGTTCGCCTTGTGGCGATGAAGGTGTTGGTTTGAAGATTTGTCCCTTGCTATCCTGTACACGAGATATTGAATCGCACTGGCTCGTCAGTCTTGGTTTGGGAAGAAAGCGTGGCGCAACGGGTTCAAAGATCTCCGGTGAAGTCGATTTGATTCTCAACAGAGCAGGTAAATTTGATGTCCCTGAAGATGAGAAGGAGGAATGACTGTTTGCCCCAGACATCACAAGAACCTTACAACAGCTAGACCGGCCGATAACGGACTATGTGTTGCCACCCAAGTTATAAGGGACAACGAAAGTGCATTAAGTACACAAACCCGACGAGTAAATGGCAAGATGTCACATAGCATTTTTGAGCTGCATAACGCTGTTGTTCCCATCGGTTCAGGTTTGTTTTATGTTAACTGACTGACTGCATACTAGACTCATTTAAAAAATATAAACAACATACCATTTACGGCCGTGGGAACCGAACGCGAAGTTTAGCACATTTGTTTTGTTTACATTTGTTCCGCGGAGTCGCAATGCCGCCTTAAACAGGAGAACCAATCTTAACCTCCATGCTACCTATTGTATTTTGATATAGTTTAAAAGCAGCTTTTGCTTGGAATTTGGAATAAAAGCGGGCAACATTCTACCTCATTATATTAAAGTGTCTCTCAAATACATATTAACCCGGGATATTAAATATTTCATATCCATCAGAAGAAACTAGTTTTATTTTATACCAATAATACATTGTATTTTTTTTTTACAAGGAATCATGTCATTTTTGGTATAAAACAAAACTAGTTTCTTCTGATGAATATGAAATATTTAATAAATAATTAAATAATAAATATATAAAACACTTTAATGGGGCAGAATGTTTCCCGCCTTTATTCCAAAATTCCAACTAAAAGCTGTTAAAAAACAATAGTGTAGCATGGAGGTCAAGATTGGTTGTCCTGTGATACGACTAATTTGAGGCGGCATAATGCGACTCCGCGAAACAAATGTAAACAAAACAAATGTCCGAAACTTCGTGTTCGGTTCCCACGGCCGTAAATGGTATGTTGTTTATATTTTTTAAATGAGTCTAGTATGCAGTCAGTCAGTTAACATAAAACGAACCTGAACCGATGGGAACAACAGCGTTATGCAGCTCAAAAATGCCTTGTGACATCTTGCCATTTACTCGTCGGGTTTGTGTTTTACCCTTTTGTTGTCCCTTATAACTTGGGTGGAAACACATAGTCTGTTTTCGGCCGGTCCAGTCTGTTGTAAGGTTCTTGTGATGTCTGTCTCTTCTCATCTTCAGGGACATCAAATTTACCTGCTCTGTTGAGAATCAAATCGGCTTCGGAGATCTTTGAACCCGTCGCGCCACGCTTTCTTCCCAAACCAAGACTGACGAGCCAGTGCGATTCAATATCTCGTGTACAGGATAGCAAGGGACAAATCTTTAAACCAACACCTTCATCGCCACAAGGCGAACCCACAGACCAGAAAGAGCACAGAATAAAGATTTGTTGTTCTTTCAATTGTCTGTTATGTAACGAACATACCGGAGGTTCTTTTGCCGGGCAAGTTTCAGAGGTATTTGATACTGTTTTTATTTGAATTAACAATTATCAACAACCGACTGACTCCAAGACTCAATATAGTTTCAGGGAAATGCTTGTTGTTACCAAGTTTAAAATGCAAATGTAAAAAAAAGTGGGAAATGTGTTCTGTTTATGATCACGTTTGACAATTGTCAAATACCGTGACATGTCACGCATAATCAAATCAAGTGTGAGCTAACACCAATTTGATGTTATTCCTGCTCAAAGCGTCACTCAACTAAATCTTCCAGGGAAGTTCTACCTCGAAAAGTTAGGATAGTTTCATCGAGCTTATCCAGAAACAAAAAAACAAAAAACCAAAAAAGAAGAAGATGAAATAAAGAAAAACCGAGAAAAACCCGCTGTGGAACTTTATTAGCAAAAATACCGAGTCATCTTTGACTTCTAGCGTGGCTCATGCAAACGCATTTTAATGGCTCAAGTTAGAGTTTGCTGATTTTGGGAGAACAGATGTTTGGCTTAAAAAATATCAAGAAATTTTTGGAAAGGAACGCCGCACCTCTGAGAAAAACAGTTTCGAAATTGCCTCATATTTGGCCCAAGACATTTTCGCGATCGCAAGGAAATTGCAAAATTCCATAAAAAATTAAGTTTTCTGTTAAGTCGGGATATTTTCCTTTAACAACGTTTTTTAGACGATAAACAATACAAGCAATCGATATGAGTCCCCAGAAATGACGCGAAATATATTTTATTGAGCTTCAAATTCTGCATATATTTTGCGTAAAAACAGGGTCAGTAAGGGTCAAAACCAGGGGGGGTGGTCAAACTACGAAACGCAACAGCAAGAGAATTGCCAAAAAGCATCACTCATTATCATTTCGGACAGACATTAAATGGTGAAAGTTTGAAGGAAATCGGCCGACCCCCATCTTTCACCTCTGCCTGGTTTTCTCAGACAATGACTCTTAAGTTGTTTTATTTTGAATTGTTTAATTTTTCCTTTTCTATTTGATACATACTGACTCGTTAATCTGATTTACTGAATTATGCCATAAAGGTTGTTCTCGGACCATTCTGTAATAATAAACAATTGTCAGCTTGACAAAAAGGAGAACAATTAAGCATTAATTTTTCTTTTGTTGTTGTTGTTGTTGTCGATGTTGTTGTTTTGTTTCGTTTTATTGTTTGTTTGTTTTTTTTTTTTGTTGTTTGCTTTTTACCGCGGCCGAGTTCTGGATGCACACGGAAAGTTTTGGTGAACATCACAGAAGCGTTTACTTAAGAGCTCCTTGAGGCGATTGCCATGAACAGCTCGAGCGCTCTTCAAACATTTCCTATCCTATACTGTAAAGACGCGCGCCAAACATGAACCAATTCTCAAAAAGACGGTAATAAAACTGAGTGGAGTCCAGTTCGGTCTGTGATCGCATGCTTATTAAACTTAATCAGAAGTCCGTGTCAGAGCGAGAGTGCGACTAGTGTTATCACGGGTATAGGGATTAATGACCGAATTGCACGACGTAATTAGTACTGACCGTTCCCAATTAATTCCATCTACTACAAAATTCCAGTGAAAAATAGGGAAAAGCTTTTTAGGGGAATGAAAAGACATCACTTTTAGTTGCAAAATAAACGAAAGAAAACAAACCCATTGATGTACAACTGCCCACGTCAAAACACAGCGTACTGTCCAATGACTTAGGAATGGCAAGTTTTTACACAGTTCAATTAACATTCAAATCATACCTATCGAGAATTTCGATAAAGTTTTGTTAAAACCAGAGCAACATTTAAATACCGGACTCAACCAAGAGGTGTGCTTGGTGACCTGGTCTTTGGTTGGAATTTCATTCAAGTGAAGTTGGACTGAGTTTCGTTTTATCCGTGTGAAATTGAATCGTTTAAGTTTAGTCATTCTCTTTTGAAATCATACTTGTGTTCGCAGCACAAACCGTGTGAGAAAAGTACAATCCTTTGATCAACAATCCATAGCAATAAAGAAATACCATCAACGGAATATAAGCACTAATAATGCAGTATATAATCCCAAAAACATTGCTTTTCGTACTCAAAGGCAAGTTCCATGGGCCAGTACATCTTGAAAGCGATTCGCTCCATTCCTGAACAAAGAACTCTGGAAAAACGATGAAAAAGCTTGAGATCCAAATCAGAGCTATTGCCTGCTTGATGTTCTCGTCTGTTAATCGTAAACCCGTTCTCAAAGGCTTTAGCAAAGCGTGATATCTTTCTATCGCCAACAACGACAGAGTTAGTGCCGAGGTAGTTATTGAAATGTCACTGAGAACTAAGAACTTGCAAGAGAATTTCCCAAATGCTCTGCTTGGATATCCAATGTGATACAAAAAGAAATACAACGGTTCCAACAAAATGGTGATGACATCGCTTACAGCCAAGTTTGCCAAAAGGTAATTTGTTGTCGAATGCATGTCTCGTGTTTTGCGGACAATTCGGATGACCAATGTATTCCCAATGAATCCGATGATATAAACAGGAATAGCGGCCACGAAAAGTTGAAAGTTAAGGCTATCAGTATTAATCGTGATGTTTCCAGGTTTATCTTAAGATGTCTTTCACTTCTCCTAGCTTGGATAAAAATAGCTTGGACTGATAGCCAACATCATCCATTCAAAAAAAATTGTTTACTGTGACGTCAAATGCATGGGTTTTAATATGGTGACGTGTGAAACTAGGAAATATATTTTCATGTCGCACGTTTTGTTCAAATTCTAGTTATTTATGCAAGGAAAATTATTAGAATTTGGACAAGCGCAAGTGAAATCATTTCCTAATGTAATGAGTATACCATTTGATTACCTTTTTAAATTACGCTCACAATCGTGAGTTTTTGACTTGTTTATTGTATCGAGAAACGTTACCATGTCAATGTGTTTTAGTTAACTTGTGAAATGATATATTACCGCTGAAATTTCGCGCCAAAATTAAGGAGTAATTTATCAGCCATGGTATTATGTATGAAACTACACAATATCCCTTTTCGTTAACAACATACTGCGTAAATATATTCAGTTTGAGCCGTTTAACAAACACGTCACTCACTTGTCACAGATCACAAACTCTGTCACTTAAGCCATCAGCTAGATCAAACAATTGGTAGATCCACCTGCTTTTCGCACGTAAGAGTTAAGAGATAAACTACAAAAAGAATCAATAACACAATCTTTAATTAGTTCCTTCCCTAGGGCGTCACTTGTCGCCCACTCTTATGTTCTCAAATGCTCAGGAGCGCTCAGCGAGAACATTTCACCAAAATACTTAAAATGTTCTCTCCTGTGTTCTCACATTATTTGCTGCCCTTTTAAAGACATATTCGTGTAAGCTACTACAAATTTAATCAGTTCGGATGCTTTTGCAGAACGTCTTGGGAAAACGGAATTTTATTCCTCGAATTTACTAGCTGTTGAAGGTTTTACAAAATGCTCGCCGACCCTTTTTGCATTTTTAACGACATATTTACCCCTTCGAAAACGAAAGGAATTCGTTTGCATGCCGTGTTATGAGATTTCTGAAGTCAAAATCTTTAGATTTTCTTTGCAACTAAATCCGAACTTCTCAGGCTAAAGGCCATTCCAACACATGTTATATCCACAGAAATCAACCCTTGGGTACCCCTGGGAGTTGGGACACTGAACGTAACATTAATTAATTCACAAGGATGAGTTTTCAGGTGTGTCCATCTGGCGATATGTTGAAAGAAGTCGACCGCTTTAATAACTTTCGCTTGTTCACGAACGGCGTATATGTTCGCCAAAAAAAAGGATTGGTTTTTCGTTTTGCTCGGTTCCTTTAGCGAAATATCTTCTTTAAATAAGTGAAAACAATCACTTTTTCGTTTTCCGATTGTAAAAGTTTATCACGTTTTTATCTTGAATTACCTAGCAAATGACTAAGGCTGAGAGATGAATGTGGCAAGAATTTGTTGATCGATGTACGTTACAGGTTAATAGGTATAAGCTAATGCTGTGTTAAGAATAACATGAGAGTAAAATACTGTTGCAGGTCTTTAAAAGCATTTTTTTGAGAATTTCGTGCGAAACAAAATGCAATGGCCAAGTGCCAGTTTAACAATATTAATTTTATGTTTATTTGCATCGATGCTGACTAAAATTACAAGTCCAACCTGCTGTCATTAATGCATAATGGGTGAAAAAATAACCTGTTTTCTAACTGCTTAGTGTCATTTTATATTCTGTGAATTTTTTTCATTATTATTCTTGTTCTTAATATTATCTTCCATTTATCTCTGTTTTATTTTCACAATGGTTTGAGAAATTGCACAAAAATGCTTGATTGAAATTGTGCTTTCTCAGTTAAACGTGTTCAGTGAAGCTCATTAACAATAGAAGCGATTCTTGGTCAAAATTTTTTCCTACTTAATTTACTTCAATAACCTCCCGCTCTGTATAGGTTATTTTAAACATGGTGCGAAAACCTCCAATAGGTTGCTAAGAACTGATCATTTAATTTGCCCGAAAAAAATAATTTTTGGTCTGTTTAGTCATAACTGCCTAAATTATGGATCCTTGTCAAATAAAGGGAAAATTATCTACCAGGTGTTTTCTCGCCAAGCTTCAAGTTTAGGCTTAGCTGCAGACACCCGACAGTACACTCTGTCATTGGCCTTTCAACAAGGTCATTGTTCCATTGGTCTGGTTATAACCAATTAAATTGGAGAGGATTTCGAAAGAGACTTCCGGTATTTTGTTTTCTTCTTTAGTGGTTCAGAACAAGGATTTTGGTGCTAATTTGCACACCGTGTTTAACGGCGGTTGACGCAGGCTACACACTTTCAGTCAGCATCGAACAATCAGGAGTGGGAAGACAAATTTATCCGTTATGATTGATACAAGTAATTTGTGGTTCATCTTAGCTTTGGTAGAAATTCCATTCTTCCTCGCCGGATTAATTGGAAATGTGCTAGTCATCCGAATCGTGCATAAAACACGAGAAATGCATACGACAACTAATTACCTCTTGGCTAACCTAGCTCTTAGCGACGTTATCACCATTTTATTGTCGTGGCCGTTAATGTTAATACTAAGCTCTGGATTTGGAAAAAAAAGTTGCAAGTTTTATGTTGCTAGTATCCTTCCTATACAGGTTTCATCCTTTACTCTGACGGTACTAGCTGTGGAAAGATATCACGCTTTGCTGAAGCCTTTAAGAACAGGATTACGGTTGAAAGAAGACAACATTAAACAGGCGATCGCTGTTATTTGGATATCAAGCGTCGCCATCTGTTTGCCCGGCTTCTTTTTAAATGAATGGAGCGAAAAATACTCTTCTTGTATCCCAAACAAGGTTTATTTCATCGTAATCCCTATAGTTCTGGCTTATATCCCGATGATAGTATTTCTTTATTGTTATGGATCCTTGATCAAAGGACTGTACTTTTCTCACACGATATGTACTGAAAACACTAATGAAGACAGAAATTCTGAGAAAAAAAAACTTGTTATTACATTTATCCTGGCGACTGCAGGATTTGTTATTGGTTATGGACCAACTTGCATTTTTCACACCGTTACAATTTTAGGAGGTGAAAAGCAGACAGCTGGCTTTAAATTCTCTGATCAATTGGCTGTCGTTGAATCAATATTCTTTTGTAGTTTATGTCTTAACCCTATTTTGTACGCCTTTCGCAGTACAAACTTTAAAGAAGGATTTAAACGCATGATATTCTGTCGAGAATCGCTGCCACAAATTGATATGCAAATGTCATGATCAGGAAGTTCAACTACTTGTAAATACTACAGTCAAGTGCATTAGAACCGAGTTTGTGTGTTTTTCGTTTCCATTAACCATAGAGAGATAACTTTCAGAGATGTTAGTAAATTAAATAGGTGATAGCCTTCTATGGAGTCGTTCCTTATAAGGGATTCGTCAAAACCTGTCAGGCTCGATCCGCAGTTTATAAGAGGAACGAGCGGCCATTTTGAACAGCTTGTTTCCCACTTTCTTTGTCGATGTTTGCGAAATAAATAACCTATTTTGCAAGTCAACTCTAACAAATGGAAAGCATTATATTAAATTTCACCAGTATTTCAGGACAGTTTCACCAGAAAGAAGTTCTGAATTCATTCTATAGGTCATAATCTAGCACACCAAATAAACCCTTGATTAAATAAAACATTTATTTAAGTTTATTTTTCGTCCAGCGCGATTGGGGGCGAGTGGTGAGACGTTATAACGTTGATGCACTCCCACGACTTGCCATAATTGATATAGGCGAAACAGACAAATGTTTGGTAATGCAGAGATATGCAAAAATTTACGATAAAAACCGACGTTTCGGTGTCTTCATGACGCCATTGTCAAGGAGAAATAAAAAATTACAGAGTCTGCGGCAAGGTGTAACAATAAATTAGCATATAGCGTTTAAGGCTAATGAAATAAATTCTTTTGCGCGAATAGAGTCGTTTTGCACGGTCAGAGTGGGTTTTAGGTCTCTGATGAAAAGCATTTCGTTAACCAAACAATCGAACTTATTTCTACACTTTTTCAGAATGCTAAAACGCCTCAGTAGGTCTTTCGGGACTTCGCCATGCAAAAAGCATCTTCAGTGTATAAACACTACCACGAACAGCATGACTCGTTAATCTGATTTACTGAATTGTGCCATAAAGGTTGTTCTCAGACCATTTTGTAATACTAAACAATGGTCAGCTTGACAAAGAGGAGAACAATTAAGCATTAATGTTTTTTTTTGTTTGTTTTTGTTTTTATGTTTGTTTTCTTTTTGTTTTTTGTTTTGTTTTGTTTTTTTACCGCGGCCGAGTTCTGGATGCACACGGGAAGTTTTCGAGAACATCACAGAAGCGTTTACTTAAGAGCTCCTTGAGGCGATTACCAAACTCTTCAAACTTTCCTATCCTATACTGGAAAGACGCGCCGCAAACATGAACCAATTCTTAAAAAAACGGTAATAAAAGTGAGTGGAGTCCAGTTCGGTCTGTGATCGCATGCTTATTAAACTTAATCAGAAGTCCGTGTAGCGAGAGTGCGACTTGTTTTATCACGGGTATAGGGATTAATGACCGAATTGCACGACCTAATTAGTACTGACCGTTCCCGATTAATTCCATCTACTACCAAATTCCAGTAAAAATGAGGGAATTTTTTTGGGGGGGGGAATGAAAAGACATCACTTTTAGTTGCAAAATGGGCGAAAGAATACAAACCCATTCATGTACAACTGCCCACGTGAAAGCACAGCGTACTTTCCAATAACTTAGAAATGACAAGTTTTTACACAGTTCTATTAATATTCAAATCATACCTATCGAGAATTTCGATAAAGTTTTGTTAAAACCAGAGCAACATTTAAATTCCGGACTCAACCAAGAGGTGTGCTTAGTGACCTGGTCTTTGGTTGGAATTTCATTCGAGTGAAGTTGGACTGAGTTTCGTTTTATCCGTGTGAAATTGAATCGTTTAAGTTTAGTCATTCTCTTTTGAAATCATACTAGGCAAGAGGCAAATAATATGCGCTTTGAACAATTCACTCAAAGAGTTTTGTGCACAAGTTAGAATTTACTTTGAACCGTAAAATGGTAGCGCTTCTGTCTTCAATAACAAAAACGAGGCCTCATAAGAATTCAGTTTCACCCTGGTTCTTGTAAGATCTTAAGACCACCCCCAGAGTCCACCCCGCCGCCTCCCCCACCGCCCCCCCCCCCCCAAAAAAAAGATAATAATAATAATAATAATAATAATAATAAAAACAAGGCCAAGGGGGAAGTACCGCTAATTGAGATGAGTTGGCCCGTGAAAATCAAAGCAGAAGAGGAGACGACCAAGTAAGCACCACTTCGAGTGGAGCTGAAGGAACGATATCAGGGGTACCAAGTGACACAGCACAACATCATAATTGATGTCTTGGGAGGCTATTCGAGGGAAGTGAAACAGACGCTCTAGAAGTTAGTTGCCGATAGAAGCAACTCAGTAGCATTCAAGATGCAAAAGTCTGTCTTAAGCAGCTCCCTCCGCATTGCAAAATCCGTCAATATCTTGAACTAGACAGCTAGTTACAAAGCGAACAGGCCATATATCTTAAGATTTTTTATTGCATGAATCCATTTTAACGCTTTATTGCGTAGGATCATTTTAAGAAAACATTTGAAGTTTGGATTTTCTGTTAGACGAATTTAAAGCATTTTAGTCCAAAAGTAATTTTAGGATTTTATAATTTTATTCATTTTTAGAGCTTCAGCTTATATGATTTTTCAAAGTGAACATTGGGATCTAGGGGTTTCATAAGAAGTCAGTGATTAGTTGTTACGGTTAAGTCTTCGCGAGGTTGGCTACGGTTTGCCGTCCAACCATCGTTTGCTTAGCTTCTAGCTATCCAGAAGTTATCACTGCCTTTCACAATACATTAAAATTGATTATAAATTCATTCTAATTTTATCAAAAACAATAAACTAGACGTTGTTTGATCAAGTTTGCACTAAATATTTGACTTTTTTGTTTCAATTTGTTCATCATTTAAGCTGATCAGATCGATTGTTTAATTTAACGTACAATTTAACAGAATTCCAGTCGTTCACAGGTTTTTCCGCTGTTTTCAAATTAAGCTAAGTGATTATGCTTGTTCCTCATGTTAACGTCTCGTCACACAACAAATTTGGTGCTTCCAGAACAGGAGGCATCATATGAAAACACCTGCCGTAGATATCCGCAGAAATAAACCGTTGGTTTCCCCTGATTCAAATTGTCAAGGAATCTGAATCTCATTCTGAGGCACTGGTCCGCGACAGAATATTATGCGTTTAAATCCTTCTTTAAAGCTCGAACTACGAAAGGTGTATAGCATCGGATTAAGACATAACCTGCAATAAAAAGCTAACAGGAGGAAAACCGAAAGATTGGAATACAACTTATCGTGTATCTGTTTATCAACTCCTGACGATAAAACTGTGTAAAAAATAGCAATTGGTCCATAACCAATAACAAATCCTGTACTTGCCAGGATGAATGTTATAACAAGTTTCTTTTTTTCAGAACTTCTGTCTTTGTTAGTGTTCGCAGCACAAACCGTGTGAGAAAAGTACAATCCTTTGATCAAGGATCCATAGCAATAAAGAAATACCATCAATGGAATATAGGCACTAATAATGCAGTATATGATACCAAAAATCTTGCTTTTCAGATACAAAGGGAAGTTCCATGGACCAGTACATCTTGAAAGCGATTCGCTCCATTCCTGAACGAAGAACTCTGGAAAAACGATGAAAAAGCTTGAGATCCAGATGAGAGCTATTGCCTGCTTGATGTTCTCGTCTGTTAATCGTAAACCCGTTCTGAAAGGCTTTAGCAAAGCGTGATATCTTTCTATCGCCAACAACGACAGAGTTAGTGCTGAGGAAGTTATTGCGATATCACTGAGAACTAAGAACTTGCAAGAGAATTTCCCAAATGCGCTGCTTGGATATCCAATGTGATACGAAAAGAAATACAACGGAGCCAACAAAATGGTGATGACATCGCTTACAGCCAAGTTTGCCAAAAGGTAATTTGTTGTCGAATGCATGTCTCGTGTTTTGTGGACAATTCGGATGACCAATGTATTCCCAATGAATCCGATGATATAAACAGGAATAGCGGCCACGAAAAGTCGAAAGTTAAGGCTATCAGTATTAATCATGATGTTTCCAGGTTTATCCTAAGATGTCTTTCACTTCTCCTAGCTTGGATAAAAATAGCTTGGACTGATAAACAACATCATCCCTTCACACAAATTGTTTACTGTGACGTCATGCATGGGTATTAATATGGTGACGAGTGAGATAAGGAATTATATTTTCATGTCACGCGTTTTGTCCAAATTCTAATTATTTAGGCAAAGGAAATTTATAAGAATTTGCACAAGCGCAAGTGGAATCATTTCCTAATGTAACGAGTATACCATCTGTTAACCTTTTAAATTACGCCCCCAATCGTCAGTTTTTGACTTGTTTATTGTCGAGCAATGTGCCATGGCGATGTTTTTTAGTTAACGTGTGAAATGATATATTACCGCTGAAATTTCGCGCCCTAACTAAGGAGTAATTTGTAACCCATGGTATTATGTATGAAACTACACAGTATGCCTTTTCGTTGACAACATACTGCTTTAATACATTTAATTTGAGCCGTGTAACAAACACGTCACAAACTTGTCACAGATCAAAAACTCTGTCACTTAAGCCACCAGCTAGAACAAACAATTGGAAGATCCACCTGCTTTTCCCGCGTAAGAGTTAAGAGATAAACTACAAAAAGAATCAATAACACAATTTTTAATTAGTTTCTTCCCATCGTCGTCACTTGTCGTCCACTCTTATGTTCTTAAATGCTCAGGAGCGCTCAGCGAGAACATTTCACCAAAATACTTAAAATGTTCTCTCCTGTGTTCTCACATTATTTGCTGCCCTTTTAAAGACATATTCGTGTAAGCTACTACAAATTAATCAGTTCGGATGCTTCTGCAGAACGTCTTGGGAAAACGAAATTTTATTCCTCGAATTTACTAGCCGTTGAAGGTTTTACAAAATGTTTGCTGACTCTTTTTGCATTTTTAACGACATATTTACCACTCCCAGAACGAAAGGAATTTGTTTGCACGCCGTGTTATGAGATATCTGAAGAAGAAATCTTTAGATTTTCTGTGCAACTAAATCCCAATTTCTCAGGCTAAAGGCCATTCTAACATATATCCACAGAAATCAACCCTTGGGTACCCCTGAGAGTTGGGACACTGAACGAAGCATTAATTAATTCACAAGTAGGATAAGTTTTCAGGTGTGTCCATCTGACAATATGTTGAAAGAAGTCGACCGCTTTAATAACTTTCGCTTGTTCACGAACGGCGTATATGTTCGCAAAAAAAAAATGTTTTTTCGCTTTGCTCGGTTCCTTTATCGAAATCTGTTCTTAAAATAAGTGAAAACAATTTTTTTTTCGTTTTCCGTTTGTAAAAATTTATCACGTTTTCTTCATCTTGAATCACCTGGCAAATGTCTAAGGCTGAAAATGATTGCGGCAAGAATTTGTTGATCGATGTTGCAGGTTAATGGGAATAAGCTAATGCTGTGTTAAGAATAACATAGAGTATAACTATTATACTGTTGCAGGTCTTAAAAGTTGTCTTGAGAATTTCGTGCGAAACGAAATGCAATGCCCAAGTAAGAGTTTAATATTAATTTTATGTCTATTTGCGTCGATGATGACTAAAATAACAAGTCCAACCTGCTGTTATTAATGTAAAAAGGGTAAAAAAATAACCTGTTTTCTAACTGCTGAGTGTCATTTTATATTCTGTGAAATTTTTCATTGTTATTGTTCTTATTATTATCTTCCATTTATTTCTGTGTTATTTTTATACAATGGTTTGGGAAATTTCACAAAAATTCTCGATTGAAATTATGCCTTGTTAGTTAAACATGTTCAGTGAAGCTCATTAACAATAGAACCGATTCTTGCTCAAAATTATTTCCTACTTAATTTACTTCAATAACCTTCCCGCTCTGTATAGGTAATTTTAAACATGGTGCGAAAACCTCCAATAGGTTGCTAAGAACTGATCATTTAATTTGCCGGAAAAAATAATTTTTGGTCTGTTTAGTAATAACTGCCTAAATTATGGATCCTTGTCAAATAAAGGGAAAATCATCTACCAGGTATTTTCTGGCCAAGTTTCAAGTTTAGGCTGAGCTGCAGACACCCAACAGCGTTGCCGAAATGGAGTTAGTGCAGTCTGTGATTGGCCTTTAAACAAGCTCATTGTTCGATTGGTCTGGTTATAGCCAATTGAGTGTGTGCACGGCGGCCATGTTGGAGGACTAAAACAATAGAAGATATTTGCATAAAAATAAAATCTAGTTCCCAAAGGAAAATCATTGTATTGTTTCGGTCCTCCAACATGGCCGTTGTGCACACATTCTATTAGATTGGAAAGGATTTCGAAAGAGACTTCCAGTATTTTGTTTCCTTCTTTGGTGGTTTAGAACAAGGATTTTGGTGTTAATTTGCAGACGGTGTTTAACGGCGGTTGATTCCGTCTGTGACGCAGACTACACGCTTTCAGTCAGCATCAAACAATCACGCGTGGAAAGACATACTTATCCGTTATGATTGATACTAGTCGTGTGGGGTTCATCTTAGCTTTGGCAGGAATTCCATTCTTCCTCGCGGGATTAATTGGAAATGTGTTAGTCATCCGAATTGTGCATAAAACACGAGACATGCATACGACAACTAATTACCTCTTGGCTAACCTAGCTCTTAGCGACGTTATCACCATTTTATTGGCGTGGCCGTCAATGTTAATACTAAGCTCTGGATTTGAAAAATTCAGTTGCGAGTTGTATGTTGCTAGTATCCTTCCTATACAGGTTTCATCCTTTACTCTGACGGTACTAGCTGTGGAAAGATATCACGCTTTGCTGAAGCCTTTCAGGACAGGATTACGGTTAAAAGAAGACAACATTAAACAGGCGATCGCTGTTATTTGGATATCAAGCGTCGCCATCTGTTTACCCGGCTTCTTTTTAATCGAATGGAGCGAAAATAACTCTTCTTGTATTCCAAACAAGGTGTATTTCATCATAATTCTTGTAGTTCTGACTTAAATCCCGATGATAGTATTTCTTTATTGTTATGGATCCTTGATCGAAGGACTGTACTTTTCTCAAACGATATGTACTGAAAACACTAATGAAGACAGAAATTCTGAGAAGAAAAAACTTGTTATTACATTTATCCTAGCGACTGCCGGATTTGTTATTGGTTATGGGCCAACCTGCATTTCTCACACCGTTACAATTTTAGGAGGTGAAGGGCAGACGGGCTTTTTAAAATTGTCTATTCAATTGGCTGTCGTTGAATCAATATTCTTTTGTAGTTTATGTATTAATCCTATTTTGTACGCCTTTCGCAGTACAAACTTCAGAAAAGGATTTAAACGCATAATATTCTGTCGAGAACCGCTGCAACAAAATGGTATGGAAATGCCATGATCAGGAAGTTCAACTACGTGTAAATACTGTAGTCAAGTAAAATTGGTACCGATACTATGTTTTTCATTTCCATTAACCATAGAGAGATAACTTTCCGAGATGTTAGTTAATTAAATAGCTAATAGCCTTCTATGGAGTCGATCCTTATAAGGGATTCGTCGAAACTGTCAGTTTATAAGAGGAACGAGCGGCCATTTTGAACTGCTTGTTTTCCATTTTCTTTGTCGATGTTCGCGAAATAAATAACCTATTTTGCAAGTCAACTCTAACAAATGGAAAGCATTACTTTAAATTTCACCAGTATTTCAGGACAGTTTCACCAGAAAGAAGTTCTGCATTCATTCTATAGGTCATAATCTAGCACACCAAATAAACCTCTGATTAAAACATTTATTTAAGTTTATTTTTCGTCCAGCGCGATTGGGGGCGAGTGGTGAGACGTTATAACGTTGATGCACTCCCACGACTTGCCATAATTGATATAGGCGAAACAGATATAAATATTTGGTAATGCAGAGACATGCAAAAATTAACGATAAAAACCGACGTTTCGGTGTCTTCATGACGCCATTGTCAAGGAGAAATAAAAAATTACAGAGTCTGCGGCAAGGTGTAACAATAAATTAGCATATAGTGTTTGAGGCTAATTAAATAAATACTTTTGCGCGAATAGAGTCGTTTTGGACGTTCAGAGTGGGTTTTAGGTCTCTGATGAAAAGCATTTCGTTAACCAAACAATAGAACTTATTTCTACACTTTTTCAGAATGCTAAAACGCCTCAGTAGATCTTTCGGGACTTCGCCATGCAAAAAGCTTCTTCAGTGTATAAACACTACCACGAACAGCATGGCGAAGTCCCGAAAACCAAAACGACTCTATTCGGGCAAAAGTATTTATTTAATCAGCCTCAAACACTATATGCTAATTTATTGTTACAACCTTGCCGCAGACTCTGTAAATTTTTTATTTCTCCTTGACAATGGCGTCATGAAGACACCGAAACCTCGGTTTTTATCGTTAGTTTTGCATGTCTCTGAAACAGATATAAGCAGAATTACTTTTAAAAAAATTAACTGAGAAGCATGTCCTATCTCGTCTCAGTATTTCTTGGAAAATAACAAAATACATTCAATTAATTTTGCTGCTTATATTTAACAATTTTCTCTACAGCTGTGATTAACATTTTAAATAAACAACAAAGCGACAGGCAAATGAATGTTAAATATATAGAGAAATGTAAAAATAAATTCACTTATTAAATAAAATGTGGACGAAAATTTAACAGCTATGGTGTGTCCTTTGTTTTATATCTTGATGTACGTTAAGTTGTTTTATTTTGAATTGTTTAATTTTTCCTTTTCTATTTGAAACATACTGACTCGTTAATCTGATTTACTGAATTATGCCATAAAGGTTTTTCTCGGACCATTCTGTAATAATAAACAATTGCCAGCTTGACAAAAAGGAGAACAATTAAGCATTAATTTTTTGTTGTTGTTGTTGTTGTTGTTTTGTTTCGTTCTTTTTTTTTTGTTTTTTACCGCGGCCGAGTTCTGGATGCACACGGGAAGTTTTGGTGAACATCACAGAAGCGTTTACTTAAGAGCTCCTTGAGGCGATTGCCAACAACAGCTCGAGCTTCTCGAGCGCTCTTCAAAATTTTCCTATCCTTAACTGGAAAGACGCGCGCCAAACATGAACCAATTCGTAAAAAAAGACGGTGATAAAACTGAATGGAGTCCAGTTCGCTCTGTGATCGCATGCTTATCAAACAGAATCAGAAGTCTGTGTAGCGAGAGGGCGACTAATTTTATCACGGGTATAGGGTTTAAAGACCGACTTGCACGACGTAATTAGTACTGACCGTTCCCGATTAATTCCATCTACTACAAAATTCCAGTAAAAAATAGGGGAAAACTTTTTAGGGGAATGAAAAGACCATTACTTTTTGTTGCAAAATAAGCGAAAGAATACAAACCCATTCATGTACAACCGCCCACGTGATAGCTCGACGTACTGTCCAATAACTTAGGAAAGGCAGGTTTTTGCACAGTTCTATTAATATTCAAATCATGCCTATCGAGAATTTTGATAACGTTTTGTTAAAACCAAAGTAACATTTAAATTCCGGACTCAACCAAGGGATTTGCTTAGTACCTGGTCTTTGGTTGGAATTTCATTCGATTGAAGTTAGAGTTTCGTTTAATCTGTGTGAAATTAAATCATTTAAGTCTAGTCATTCTCTTTTGATATCATACTAGGCAAGAGGCAAATAATATGCGTTTTGAACAATTCACTCAACGAGCTGTTACTGACACGAGTGTGTCAGTAACAGTGTGTGTATGTATGAAACTACACAATATCCCTTTTCGTTGACAACATACTGCGTCAATATATTTAGTTTGAGCCTTATAACAAACACGTCACAAACTTGTCACAGATCACAAACTCTTTCACTTAACCCACCAGCTAGAACAAACAATTGGCAGATCCACCTGCTTTTTTCTGCGTGAGACTGAGTTAAGAGATAAACTACAAAAAGAATCAATAACACAATTTTTAATTAGTTTCTTCCCATCGTCATCACTTGTCGTCCACTGTTATGTTCTTAAATGCTCAGGAGCGCTCAGCGAGAACATTTCACCAAAATACTTAAAATGTTCTCTCCTGTGTACCCAGAACATTTTCAGCCCTTTTAAAGACATATTCGTGTAAGCTGCTACAAATTGATCTTTTCGGATGCTTTTCCAGAACGTCTTTGGAAACGGAATTTTATTCCTCGAATTTACTGGCTGATGAAGGTTTTACAAAATGCTCTCTGACTCTTTTTGCATTTTAACGACATATTTACCCCTTCAAAAACAAAAGGAATTAGTTTGCACACCGTGTTATGAGATATCTGAAGAAGAAATCTTTAGATTTTCTGTCAACTAAATCCGAATATCTCAGGCTAAAGGCCATTCTAACATATATCCGCAGAAATTAACCCTTGGGTACCCCTGAGAGTTGGGACACTGAACGTAGCATTAATTAATTCACAAGTAGGATGAGTTTTCAGGTGTGTCCATTAGGCGATATGTTGAAAGAAGTTGACCGCTTTGATAACTTTCGCTTGTTCACGAAAGGCGTATATGTTCGCAAGAAAGGATTGCTATTTCGATTTGTTCAGTTCCCTTATCGAAATATGCTCTTAAAATAAGTGGAAACAATCTTTTTTTTTCGTTTTCCGATTATAATAATTTCTCACGTTTTCTTCATCTTGAATCACCTGGCAAATGTCTAAGGCTGAAAATGATTGCGGCAAGAATTTGTTGATCGATATTACACGTTAATAGGAATAAGCTAATGCTATGTTAAGATTAACATGAGAGTAAATACTGTTGCAGGTCTTAAAAGTTGTTTTGAGAATTTCGTGCGAAACGAAATGCAATGCCTAAGTGCCAGTTTAATATTAGTTTTATGTCTATTTGCGTCGATGATGACTAAAATAACAAGTCCAACCTGCTGTCATTAATGCATAATGGGTGAAAAAATAACCTGTTTTCTAACTGCTGAGTGTCATTTTATATTCTGTTAATTTTTTCTTTATTATTATTATTGTTCTTCTTATTATTATCCATTTATTTCTGTTTTACTTTTATACAATGGTTTGAGAAATTTCACAAAAATGCTTGATTGAAATTATGCTTTCTAACAATAGAACCGATTATTGCTCAAAATTATTTCCTACTTAATTCCCTACAATAACCTTCCCGCTCTGTAAGTAATTTTAAACATGGTGCGAAAACTTCCAATAGGTTGCTAAGAACTGATCATTTAATTTGCCCGACAAAAATAATTTTTGGTCTGTTTAGTCATAACTGCCTAAATTGTGGATCCTATTCAAATAAAGGGAAAATTATCTTCAATGTGTTTTCTGGCCAAGTTTCAAGTTTAGGCTGCGCTGAGACCCCCAACAGCGTAGCAGGATCTGAGTTTGTACACTCTGTGATTGGCCTTTCAACAAGGTCATTGTTCGATTGGTCTGGTTATAACCAATTAGAATGGAGGAGATTTCGAAAGAGAATTCCGGTATTTTGTCTCCTTCTTTGGTTTTATTAGAAAAAGGATTTTGGTGTTAATTTGCAGACGGTGTTTAACGGCGGTTGAAGCAGGCTACACGCTTTCAGTCATCATCGAACAATCAGGCGTGGAAAGACAAATTTATCCGTTATGATTGATACTAGTAGTGTGTGGTTCATCTAAGCTTTGGCAGAAATTCCATTCTTCCTCGCCGGATTAATTGGAAATGTGCTAGTCATCCGAATTGTGCATAAAACACGAGACATGCATACGACAACTAATTACCTCTTGGCTAACCTTGCTCTTAGCGATGTTATCACCATTTTGTTGGTGTGGCCGTCAGTGTTGATAGCAAGCTCTGGATTTGGAAAAAAAAGTTGCAAGTTTTATGTTGTTGGTATTCTTCCTACACTGGTTTCATCCTTTACTCTGACGGTACTAGCTGTGGAAAGATATCACGCTTTGCTGAAGCCTTTCAGAACAGGATTACGGTTAAAAGAAGACAACATTAAACAGGCGATCGCTGTTATTTGGATATCAAGCGTCGCCATCTGTTTGCCCGGCTTCTTTTTAAGCGAATGGAGCGAAAATTACTCTTATTGTATTCCAAACAAGGTGTATTTCATCATAATCACTATAGTTGTGGCTTATATCCTGATGATAGTATTTCTTTATTGTTATGGATCCTTGATCGAAGGACTGTACTTTTCTCAAACGATATGTACTGAAAACACTAATGAAGACAGAAATTCTGAGAAGAAAAAACTTGTTATTACATTTATCCTAGCGACTGCAGGATTTGTTATTGGTTATGGACCAACTTTCTTTTTTCACAACGTTGTAATTTTAGGAGGTAAAGAGCAGACAGCAGGCCTTAAATTCTCTTCAGCTGTCGTTGAATCAATATTCTTTTGTAGTTTATGTATTAACCCTATTTTGTACGCCTTTCGCAGTACAAACTTCAAAGAAGGATTTAAACGCATAATATTCTGTCGAGAATCGCTGCCTCAAATTGATATGCAAATGTCATGATCAGGAAGTTCAACTTTTTGTAAATACTCTAGTTAAGTGCAGTAGAACCGAGTTTGTATGTTTTTCGTTTCCATTAACCATAGAGACATGGGCAATAACATGCAGAGACGTAAGTTAATTACATAGCTGATAGCCTTATATGGAGTCAATTATTATAAGGGAATCGTCGAAACTCTCAGGTTCGATCTGCAGTTTGTAAGAGCCGTACGGCCATTTTGAACTGTTTGTTTTCCGCTTTCTTTGTCGATGTTCGCGAAAGAAAAAAAAACCTATCTTGCAAGTCAACTCTAACAAATTATGGAAATTTCACCAGTATTTTAGGACAGAAGTTCTGAATTCATTCTATAGGTAATAAACTAGCACACCAAATAAACCCTTTATTAAAACATTTATTTCAGTTTATTTCTCGTCCGGCGTGATTGGGGGCAGTTGGTGAGACGTCATACCTTGATGCACTTCTACGACTTGGCATAATTGATACAGGGGAAACAGATATACGCAGAATTACTTTAAAAAAAATTAACTAAAAAGCATGTCCTATCTCGTTTTAGTATTTCTTGGAAAATAAGAAATACATTCAATTAATTTTGCTCCTTATATTTTATAATTTTCTCTACAGCTGTGGTTAACATTTTAAATAAACAAAAAAGCGACAGGCAAATGAATGTTAAATATATAGAGAAATGTAAAAATATATTTAGTTATTAAATAAAATGTGGACGAAAATTTAACAGCTATGGCGTGTCCTTTGTTTTATATCTTGATGTACGTTAAGTTGTTTTATTTTGAATTGTTTAATTATACCTTTTCTATTTGATACATACTGACTCGTTAATCTGATTACTAAATTGTGCCATAAAGGTTGTTCTTGGACCATTTTGTAACAATAAACAATGGTCAGCTTGACAAAGAGGAAAACAATTAAGCATAATTGTTTTTTTTTGTTGTTGTTGTTGTTGTTGTTTTGCTTTTGTTTTTTGTTTGTTTTGGATGTTGTTTTTTTGTTTTGTTTTTTACCGCGGCCGATTTCTGGATGCACACGGAAAGTTTTCGAGAACATCACAGCAGCGTTTACTTAAGAGCTCCTTAAGGCGATAGCCAGCAGCAGCTCGAGCTTCTCGAGCGCTCTTCAAACTTTTCCTATCCTATACTGTAAAGACGCGCGCCAAACATGAACCAATTCTTATAAAGACGGTAATAAAACTGAGTGGAGTCCAGTTCGGTCTGTGATCGCACGCTTATTAAACAGAATCAGAGGTCCATGTAGCGAGAGTGCGACTAATTTTATCACGGGTATAGGGATTAAGGACCGAATTGCACGACGTAATTAGTACTGACCGTTCCCGATTAATTCCATCTACTACAAAATTCCAGTAAAAATAGGGGTAAACTTTTTAGGGGAATAAAAAGACATCACTTTTTGTTGCAAAATAGGCGAAAGAATACAAACCCATTCATGACAACTGCCCACGTGATAGCACGGCGTACTGTCCATTAACTTAGGAATGGCAAGTTTTTACACAGTTCTATTAATATTCAAATCATACCTTTCGAGAATTTCGATAAAGTTTTGTTAAAACAAGAGAAATATTTAAATTACGGACTCAACCAAGAGGTGTGTTTAGTGACCTGGTCTTTGGTTGGAATTTTCTGCGAGTGAAGTTGGAGTTTCGTTTAATGCGTGTGTAATTAAGTCTTTTATATCTCGTCATTCTCTTTTGAAATCATACTAGGCAAGAGGCAAATAATATCGTTTTGAATAATTCACTCCACGAGCTGTTACGCACGAGTTAGAATTTACTTTGAACCGTAAAATGGTATAGAAAAAAGCTTCATTGTAGCGCCTCTGTCTTCAATAACCAAAATTAGGCCTGATAAGAATTCAGTTTGATCAGGTTTGCACTGAAAATTTGACTTTTTCTTTTTTTTTTTTTTTTTTCAATCTATTCATCATTAAAGCTGATCAGATCAATTGATTGATTTAACGTGCAATTTAACAGAATTCCAGTCGTTCGCCGCTTTTTCTGTCTTCAAATGACGCTAAGTGAAAAAGCTTGTTCCGGATGTTAACGTCTCGTCACACGACAAATTTCGTGCTTCAAGAGGATGGGGAACCATCTAAAAACACCTGCACTATAGATATCGGCAGAAATGAACCGTTGGTTTCCCCTGATTCAAATTGTCAAGGCATCTGAATCTCATTCTGGGGCACTGGTCCGCGACAGAATATTATGCGTTTAAATCCTTCTTTAAAGCTCGAACTGCGAAAGGCGTAAAACATCGGATTAAGACATAAACTACAATAAAAACCTAACAGGAAGAAAACCGAAAGATTTGAATACAACTTATGGTTTATCTCTTTATCAACTCCTGACGCTAAAACTGTGTACAAAATAGCAATTGGTCCATAATCAATAACAAATCCTGTAGTTGCCAGGATGAATGTTATAACAAGTTTCTTTTTCTCAGAACTTCTGTCTTCGTTAGTGTCCGCAGCACAAACCGTGTGAGAAAAGTACAGTCCTTTCATCAAGGATCCATAGCAATAAAGAAATACCATCAATGGAATATAGGCGCTAATAATGCCGTATATGATCCCAAAAACCTTGCTTTTCGTACTCAAAGGCAAGTTCCATGGGCCAGTACATCTTGAAAGCGATTCGCTCCATTCCTGAACAAAGAATTCTGGAAAAACGGTGAAAAAGCTTAAGATCCAAACGAGAGCTATTGCCTGCTTGATGTTCTCCTCTGTTAATCGTAAACCCGTTCGGAAAGGCTTTAGCAAAGCGTGATATCTTTCTATCGCCAGCAACGAAAGAGTTAGTGCTGAGGTAGTTATTAAAATATCACTGAGAACTAAGAACTTGCAAGAGAATTTCCCAAATACGCTGCTTGGATATCCAATGTGATACGAAAAGAAATACAACGGAGCCAACAAAATGGTGATGACATCGCTTACAGCCAAGTTTGCCAAAAGGTAATTTGTTGTCGAATGCATGTCTCGTGTTTTGTAGACAATTCGGATGACCAATGTATTCCCAATGAATCCGATGATATAAACAGGAATAGCGGCCACGAAAAGTCGATAGTTAAGACTCTCACTATTAATCATGATGTTTCCAGGTTTATCTTAAGATGTCTTTCACTTCTCCTAGCTTGGATAAAAATAGCTTGCAGTGATAGCCAACATCATCCATTCACACATATTGTTTACTGTGACGTCACATGCGTGGGTAATAATATGGTGACGAGTGAGATTAGGAATTATATTTTCATGTCACGCGTTTTGTCTAAATTCTAATAATTTAGGTCAAGGAAATTATTAGAATTTGGACAAGCGCAAGTGAAATCATTTCCTAATGTAACGAGTATACCATCTCATAACCTTTTAAATTACGCCCCCAATCGTCCGTTTCTGACTTGTTTATTGTATCGAGCAATGTGCCGTGATGTTTTTTAGTTTACTTGTGAAATTATATATTACCGCTGAAATCTCGCGCCAAAATTAAGGAGTAATTTGTAACCCATGGTATTATGTATGAAACTACACAGTATGCCTTTTCGTTGACAACATATACTGCGTAAATTCATTATTCAGTTTGAGCCTTACAACAAACATATCACAAACCTGTCACAGATCACAAACTCTGTCACTTAAGCCACCAGCTAGCGCAAACAATTGGTAGATCCACCTGCTTTTCCTGCGTAAGAGTTAAGAGATAAACTACAAAAAGAATCAATAACACAATTTTTAATTAGTTTCTTCCCATTGTCGTCCACTCTTATGTTCTCAAATACTCAGGAGCGCTCATTTTACAAAATACTTAAAATGATTTCTCCTGTGTTGAAAGAATGTTTTCTGCCCTTTTAAAGACATATTTGTGTAAGCTACCACAAATTGATCTTTTCGGATGCTCTTGCAGAATGTTTTGGGAAACGGAAGTTTATTCCTCGAATTTACTGGCTGTTGCTGGTTTTACTAAATGCTCGCTGACTCTTTTTGCATTTTAAACGACATACCTACCCCTTCGAAAACGAAAGAAATTAGTTTGCCCGCAGTGTTATGAGATTTCTAAAGAAGAAATCTTTAGATTTTCTGTGCAACTAAATCCGAATTTCTAAGGCTAAAGGCCATTGTAACATATATACACAGAAATCAACCCTTGGGTACCCCTGAGAGTTGGGACACTGCACGTAGCATTAATTAATTCACAAGTAGGATGAGTTTTCAGGTGTGTCCATCTGGCGATATGTTGAAAGAAGTCGACCGCTTTAATAACTTTCGCTTGTTCACGAACGGCGTATATGTTCGCAAGAAAGGATTGCTTTTTCGTTTTGTTCGGTTCCTTTATCGAAATATGCGTTTAAAATAAGTGGAAACAATCTCTTTTTCGTTTCCCGATTATAATAATGTCTCACGTTTTCTTCATCTTGAATCACCTGGCAAATGTCTAAGGCTGAAAATGATTGCGGCAAAAATTTGTTGATAGATGTTACAGCTTAATAGGAATAAGCTAATGCTGTGTTAAGAATAACATAAGGGTGAAATACTGTTTCAGGTCTTTAAAAGTTTTTTTTTGACAATTTCGTGCGAAAAGAAATGCAATGCCCAAGTGCCAGTTTAATAATATTAATTTTATGTTTATTTGCATCGATGCTGACTAAAATTACAAGTCCAACCTGCTGTCATTAATGCATAATGGGTGAAAAAATAACCTGTTTTCTAACTGCTTAGTGTCATTTTATATTCTGTGAATTTTTTCTATTATTATTATTGTTCTTAATATTATCTTCCATTTATCTCTGTTTTATTTTCACAATGGTTTGAGAAATTGCACAAAAATGCTTGATTGAAATGGTGCTTTCTCAGTTAAATATGTTCAGTGAAGCTCATTCACAATAGAACCGAATATTGCTCAAAATTATTTCCTATTTAATTTACTTCAATAATCTTCCCGCTCTGTAAAAGTAATTTTAAACATGGTGCGAAAACCTCCAATAGGTTGCTAAGAACTGATCATTTAATTTGCCGGACAAAAATAATTTTTGGTCTGTTTAGTCATAACTGCCTAAATTATTGATCCTTGTCAAATAAAGGGAAAATTGTCTACCAGGTGTTTTCTGGCCAAGTTTCAAGTTTAGGCTGGCCTTTAAACAAGCTCATTGTTCGATTGGTCTGGTGATAGCTAATTGAGTGTGTGCACGGCGGCCATGTTGGAGGACTAAAGCAATAGAAGATATTTGCATAAAAATAAAATCTAGTTCCCAAAGGAAAAATATTGTATTGTTTCGGTCCTCCAACATGGCCGTCGTGCACACATTCTATTAGATTGGAAAGGATTTCGAAAGAGACTTCCAGTATTTTGTTTCCTTCTTTGGTGGTTTAGAACAAGGATTTTGTTGTTAATTAGCAGACGGTGTTTAACGGCGGTCAATTCCGTCTGTGACGCAGACTACACGCTTTCAGTCAGCATCAAACAATCACGCGTGGAAAGACATATTTATCCGTTATGATTGATACTAGTAGTGTGGGGTTCATCTTAGCTTTGGCAGGAATTCCATTCTTCCTCGCGGGATTAATTGGAAATGTGTTGGTCATCCGAATTGTGCATAAAACACGAGACATGCATACGACAACTAATTACCTCTTGGCTAACCTAGCTCTTAGCGATGTTATCACCATTTTATTGGCGTGGCCGTCAATGTTAATAGTAAGCTCTGGATTTGAAAAATTCAGTTGCAAGTTGTATGTTGTTAGTATCCTTCCTATACAGGTTTCATCCTTTACTCTGACGGTACTAGCTGTGGAAAGATATCACGCTTTGCTGAAGCCTTTCAGAACAGGATTACGGTTGAAAGAAGACAACATTAAACAGGCGATCGCTGTTATTTGGATATCAAGCGTCGCCATCTGTTTGCCCGGCTTCTTTTTAATCGAATGGAGCGAAAATAACTCTTATTGTATTCCAAACAAGGTGTATTTCATCATAATCCTTGTAGTTCTGACTTATATCCCGATGATAGTATTTCTTTATTGTTATGGATCCTTGATAGAAGGACTGTACTTTTCTCAAACGATATGTACTGAAAACACTAATGAAGACAGAAATTCTGAGAAGAAAAAACTTGTTATTACATTTATCCTAGCGACTGCCGGATTTGTTATTGGTTATGGGCCAACCTGCATTTCTCACACCGTTACAATTTTAGGAGGAGAAGGGCAGACGGGCTTTTTAAAATTGTCTATTCAATTGGCTGTCGTTGAATCAATATTCTTTTGTAGTTTATGCATTAATCCTATTTTGTACGCCTTTCGCAGTACAAACTTCAGAAAAGGATTTAAACGCATAATATTCTGTCGAGAACCGCTGCAACAAAATGGTATGGAAATGCCATGATCAGGAAGTTCAACTACTTGTAAATACTGTAGTCAAGTAAAATTGGTACCGAGTATGTATGTTTTTCATTTCCATTAACCATAGAGAGATAACTTTCAGAGATGTTAGTTAATTAAATAGCTGATAGCCTTCTATGGAGTCGATCCTTAAACTGTCAGTTTATAAGAGGAAGGAGCGGCCATTTTGAACTGCTTGTTTTCCATTTTCTTTGTCGATGTTCGCGAAATAAATAACCTATTTTGCAAGTCAACTCTAACAAATGGAAAGCATTACTTTAAATTTCACCAGTATTTCAGGACAGTTTCACCAGAAAGAAGTTCTGAATTCATTCTATAGGTCATAATCTAGCACACCAAATAAACCCCTGATTAAAACATTTATTTAAGTTTATTTTTCGTCCAGCGCGATTGGGGGCGAGTGGTGAGACGTTATAACGTTGATGCACTCCCACGACTTGCCATAATTGATATAGGCGAAACAGATATAAATATTTGGTAATGCAGAGACATGCAAAAATTAACGATAAAAACCGACGTTTCGGTGTCTTCATGCATAACGCCATTGTCAAGGAGAAATAAAAAATTACAGAGTCTGCGGCAAGGTGAAACAATAAATTAGCATATGGTGTTTGAGGCTAATTAAATAAATACTTTTGCGCGAATAGAGTCGTTTTGGACGTTCAGAGTGGGTTTTAGGTCTCTGATGAAAAGCATTTCGTTAACCAAACAATCGAACTTATTTCTACACTTTTTCAGAATGCTAAAACGCCTCAGTAGGTCTTTCGGGACTTCGCCATGCAAAAAGCATCTTCAGTGTATAAACACTACTACGAACAGCATGGCGAAGTCCCGAAAACCAACACGACTCTATTCGGGCAAAAGTATTTATTTAATCAGCCTCAAACACTATATGCTAATTTATTGTTACACCTTGCCGCAGACTCTGTAAATTTTTTATTTCTCCTTGACAATGGCGTCATGAAGACACCGAAACGTCGGTTTTTATCGTTAATTTTTGCATGTCTCTGAAACAGATATAAGCAGAATTAATTTAAAAAAAATTAACTGAGAAGCATGTCCTATCTCGTCTCAGTATTTCTTGGAAAATAACAAAATACATTCAATTAATTTTGCTGCTTATATTTAACAATTTTCTCTACAGCTGTGATTAACATTTTAAATAAACAACAAAGCGACAGGCAAATGAATGTTAAATATATAGAGAAATGTAAAAATAAATTCACTTATTAAATAAAATGTGGACGAAAATTTAACAGCTATGGTGTGTCCTTTGTTTTATATCTTGATGTACGTTAAGTTGTTTTATTTTGAATTGTTTAATTTTTCCTTTTCTATTTGAAACATACTGACTCGTTAATCTGATTTACTGAATTATGCCATAAAGGTTGTTCTCAGACCATTCTGTAATAATAAACAATTGTCAGCTTGACAAAAAGGAGAACAATTAAGTATTAATTTTTCTTTGTTGTTTTTGTTGTTGTTGTTGTTTTGTTTAGTTTTTTGTTTGTTTGTTTTTTTTGTTGTTGTTTGTTTTTTACCGCGGCCGAGTTCTGGATGCACACGGGAAGTTTGGGTGAACATCACAGAAGCGTTTACTTAAGAGCTCCTTGAGACGATTGCCATGAACAGCTCGAGCGCTCTTCAAACTTTTCCTATCCTATACTATAAAGACGCGCGCCAAACATGAACCAATTCTTAAAAAGACGATAATAAAACTGAGTGGAGTCCAGTTCGGTCTGTGATCGCATGCTTATTAAACTTAATCAGAAGTACGTGTAGCGAGAGTGCGACTAGTGTTATCACGGGTATAGGGATTAATGACCGAATTGCACGACGTAATTAGTACTGACCGTTCCCAATTAATTCCATCTACTACAAAATTCCAGTAAAAATAGGGGAATTTTTTTTTTAGGGGAATGAAAAGACATCACTTTTAGTTGCAAAATGGGCGAAAAAATAAAAACCCATTCATGTACAACTGCCCACATGAAAGCACAGCGTACTGTCCAATAACTTAGGAATGACAAGTTTTTATACAGATCTATTAATATTCAAATCATACCTTTCGAGAATTTCGATAAAGTTTTGTTAAAATCAGAGCAACATTTAAATTCCGGACTCAACCAAGTGGAGTGCTTAATGACCTGGTCTTTGGTTGGAATTTCATTCGAGTGAAGTTGGACTGAGTTTCGTTTTATCCGTGTGAAATTGAATCGTTTAAGTTTAGTCATTCTCTTTTGAAATCATACTAGGCAAGAGGCAAATAATATGCGCTTTGAACAATTCACTCAAAGAGTTTAGTGCACAAGTTAGAATTTACTTTGAACCGTAAAATGGTAGCGCTTCTGTCTTCAATAACAAAAACGAGGCCTCATAAGAATTCAGTTTTTTCCTGGTTCTTGTAAGATCTTAAGACCACCCCCAGACTCCACCCCACCGCCCCGCCCCCCCCCCCAAAAAAAAAAATATAATAATAATAATAATAATAATAATAATAATAATAATAATAATAATAATAATAATAATAATAATAATAATAATAATAATAATAATAATAATAATAATAGTAATAATAAAAACAAGGCCAAGGGGGAAGTACCACTAATTGAGATGAGTTGGCCCGTGAAAATCAAAGCAGAAGAGGAGACAACCAAGTACACACCACTTCGAGTGGAGCTGAAGGAACGATATCAGGGGTACCAAGTGACACAGCGCAACATCATAATTGATGTCTTGGGAGGCTATTCGAGGGAAGTGAAACAGACGCTCAAGAAGCTAGTTGCCGATAGAAGCAACTCAGTAGCATTCAAGATGCAGAAGTCTGTCTTAAGCAGCTCCCTCCGCATTGCAAAATCCGTCATTATCTTGAACTAGACAGCTAGTTACAAAGCGAACAGGCCATGTATCTTAAGATTTTTATTGCATGAATCCATTTTAACGCTTTATTGCGTAGGATCATTTTAAGAAAACATTTGAAGTTTGGATTTTCTGTTAGACGAATTTAAAGCATTTTAGTCCAAAAGTAATTTTAGGATTTTATAATTTGATTCATTTTTAGAGCTTCAGCTTATATGATTTTTCAAAGTGAACATTGGGATCTAGGGGTTTCATAAGAAGTCAGTGATTAGTTGTTACGGTTAAGTCTTCGCGAGGTTGGCTACGACTTGCCGTCCAACCATCGTTTGCGTAGCTTCTAGCTATCCAGAAGTTATTACTGCCTTTCACAATACATTAAAATTGATTATAAATTCATCCTAATTTTATCAAAATCAATAAATTAGACGTTGTTTGATCAAGTTTGCACTAAATATTTGACTTTTTTGTTTCAATTTGTTCATCATTTAAGCTGATCAGATCGACTGTTTAATTTAACGTACAATTTAACAGAATTCCAGTCGTTCACAGGTTTTTCCGCTGTTTTCAAATTAAGCTAAGTGATTATGCTTGTTCCTCATGTTAACGTCTCGTCACACAACAAATTTGGTGCTTCCAGAACAGGAGGCACCATATGAAAACACCTGCACTGTAGATATCCGCAGAAATGAACCGTTGGTTTCCCCTGATTCAAATTGTCAAGGCATCTGAATCTCATTCTGAGGCACTGGTCCGCGACAGAATATTATGCGTTTAAATCTTTCTTTAAAGCTCGAACTGCGAAAGGCGTAAAACATCGGATTAAGACATAAACTGCAATAAAAAGCTAACAGAAAGAAAACCGAAAGATTGGAATACAACTTATCGTTTATCTCTTCATCAACTCCTGACGCTAAAACTGTGTAAAAAACAGCAATTGGTCCATAACCAATAACAAATCCTGTACTTGCCAGGATGAATGTTATAACAAGTTTCTTTTTTTCAGAACTTCTGTCTTTGTTAGTGTTCGCAGCACAAACCGTGTGACAAAAGTACAATCCTTTGATCAACGATCCATAGCAATAAAGAAATACCATCGATGGAATATAGGCACTAATAATGCAGTATATGATCCCAAAAACTTTGCTTTTCATACTCAAAGGCAAGTTCCATGGGCCAGTACATCTTGAAAGCGATTCACTCCATTCCTGAACAAAGAACTCTGGAAAAACCAGGAAAAAGCTTGAGATCCAAATGAGAGCTATTGCCCGCTTGATGTTCTCCTCTGTTAATCGTAAACCCGTTCTGAAAGGCTTTAGCAAAGCGTGATATCTTTCTATCGCCAACAACGACAGAGTTAGTGCTGAGGTAGTTATTGCAATATCACTGAGAACTAAGAACTTGCAAGAGAATTTCCCAAATGCGCTGCTTGGATATCCAATGTGATACGAAAAGAAATACAACGGAGCCAACAAAATGGTGATGACATCGCTTACAGCCAAGTTTGCCAAAAGGTAATTTGTTGTCGAATGCATGTCTCTTGTTTGGTGGACAATTCGGATGACCAATGTATTCCCAATGAATCCGATGATATAAACAGGAATAGTGGCCACGAAAAGTCGAAAGTTAAGGCTATCAGTATTAATCATGATGTTTCCAGGTTTATCTTAAGATGTCTTTCACTTCTCCTAGCTTGGATAAAAATAGCTCGGACTGATAGCCAACATCATCCATTCACACAAATTGTTTACTGTGACGTCATGCATGGGTATTAATATGGTGACGAGTGAGATTAGGAATTATATTTTCATGTCACGCGTTTTGTCCAAATTCTAATTATTTAGGCAAAGGAAAATTATTAGAATTTGCACAAGCGCAAGTGGAATCATTTCCTAATGTAACGAGTATACCATCTGATAACCTTTTAAATTACGCCCCCAATCGTCAGTTTTTGACTTGTTTATTGTATCGAGCAATGTGCCATGGCGATGTTTTTTAGTTTACTAGTGAAATTATATATTACCGCTGAAATTTCGTGCCCTAACTAAAGAGTAATTTGTAACCCATGGTATTATGTATGAAACTACACAGTATGCCTTTTCGTTGACAACATGCTGCGTCAATTCATAATTTAGTCTGCGCCTTCTAGCAAACACGTCACAAACTTGTCATAGATCACAAACTCTATCACTTAAGGGACCGTTCATTTTTTATGAGCATGGGGGGGCTGGTGGGATTTAGGGGGGGGGGGGGGCACGAGAAAAAAAAATGGCACTAAAGGGGGGGTCTACCAAAAAAAAATGAGTGAAAGAGGGGGGGGTCACCAGAAATAATTGGCTAGTAGGGGAAATTGAAAGTGGCTCAACACAGAAACAGATGAAGAAATTGAATATTATTTCAATTTTATTTAATGCGATTTTCCTAACCACT
Organism: Pavona decussata; assembly: GCF_977016875.1. Classification (NCBI taxonomy): domain Eukaryota; kingdom Metazoa; phylum Cnidaria; class Anthozoa; order Scleractinia; family Agariciidae; genus Pavona; species Pavona decussata. The sequence continues at coordinate 390,402 of NW_028145449.1, forward strand.
TTTAATTTGTTTTACATACTGAGGTCGAAATCTGCATTTTATATTAACAACAACTGAGGAAATGAAGCATATCTGTTGGAAAAGCAATAATGAATATAAACTGAGGTAGACACCTATGTTTGTACAAGTTCAAATTAATATAAAAACGTATCAGTCTCACTATTGAATCATCCTTGGGGGAGTAGTTTTCTACAAAGTGGTTGTACTCTGAACTATATCAATAGATTGTTTAATGTTCTTTTTAATAGTACTCACTTTTATAAAGACTGTTGATTAGTAAATTATTTGAACCCAGGAGTATCAGTAGACTCAGTAGTATGCCTAGTGTGAACATCCAGATTAGTTTTAATAATAGAACTGTTGTTGGTGACTTCAGTTGACGGTAAATCTGAGCCGTAAGCCATCTTCAGAAAAGCTTGTAACTGTCATTTTTAATAGCAGTACTTTAATATCCAGGCGCGTAGGAGGGGGGGTTCGAGGGGTTCGAACGAACCCCCTTTACAGATCAGTAATGGCGGAAGAGAAAGCACTTAATGAGGAGGTTGAACAATTACATGAGGTGTACCATGCGAGAGAGTAGAATGTCTGCCCTGGTTCTAATGCATATCAAATATGATATGCCTGTCAATTTTGACGAGATAGTCAATTTGTTCGAAGGCCTACACCCGAGAATGATGCAGTTTACCAGCTTGGTGTATGACTATCAGTAGATCGAATAGCTATCACAACTCGACAGGGCGCGGAATGTACATTGAACTTTCTTGTTTAAGTTGAAACAGTTATGCCGTAGGAATGATGTATATAGCTCAAAAAGCTGCTGTAAAACAAATTTGTGATTTGCCTAAAATGGGTCTCAAAATGCAGGAAATGAGGTTTCTGGGAACCTAGATTTTCAAAAATTTCCGGGGGAGCATGCCCCCGGACCCCCCTAGTAAGCAAGATTTGGGGCTCAACGAACACCCCTATCTAACCCTTACCTACGCGACTGATATCTGTGCGTCCGCTGTTTTTTTCTGTTTAATATGACTCGTAATCGTTGATTGGTATGCTTCGATCCGTATTTTGTTAGTCAGATCTGTACGTGTATTAATTGTTTCTACTCGAAGGGGAGTAATTTCACGTTAACCATTTGCTTGATTAATTTTTATAGTTTCTTTGAGAATCTAAATGGAAATTTAGGGTTTGTCGTTGCCGTAAACGTGTTGCTATCTATAAAACGTTTTTTTAAACAAGAGAAATCTTTACCTAAGTAGAGAACGGTTACTTGTTAATAGTACTGTAAAGAAATCACAGTAACAATTACGTTTATCTTTGATATAAACAGTACATAAGCGTTTTGTTAAAGTTAGGAGTATGATTTGTTTCTGATTGGGCGGGAGGGGGGGGGGGTCATCAGAAAAAAATAGTTCTGCTAGGGGGGGGCCATGTGGAAAAAAATTGCATGCTAGGGGGGGGGGGTCATACAGTTTCGTAGTGGCAATTAACCAAATCCCACCAGCCCCCCCATGCTCATAAAAAATGAACGGTCCCTAAGCCACCAGATAGATCAAACAATTGGCGGATCCACCTGCTTTTCCTGCGTAAGAGTTAAGAGATAAACTACAAAAAGAATCAATAACACAATCTTTAATTAGTTTCTTCCCATTGTCGTCACTTATCGTCCACTCTTACGTTCTCAAATGCTCAGGAGCGCTCAGCGAGAACATTTCACCAAAATACTTAAAATGTTCTCTCCTGTGTTCTCACATTATTTGCTGCCCTTTTAAAGACATATTCGTGTAAGCTACTACAAATTAATCAGTTCGGTTGCTTTTGCAGAACGTTTTGGGAAAACGGAATTTTATTCCTCGAATTAACTAGCTGTTAAAGGTTTTACAAAATGTTCGCTGACTCTTTTTGCATTTTTAACGACATATTTACCCCTTCGAAAATGAAAGAAATTAGTTTGCCCGCAGTGTTATGAGATTTCTGAAGAAGAAATCTTTAGATTTTCTGTGCAACTTAAATCCGATTTTCTAAGGCTAAAGGCCATTCCAACATATATCCACAGAAATCAACCCTTGGGTACCCCTGAGAGTTGGGACACTGAACGTAGCATTAATTAATTCACAAGTAGGATGAGTTTTCAGGTGTGTCGATCTGGCGATATGTTGAAAGAAGTCGACCGCTTTAATAACTTTCGCTTGTTCACGAACGGCGTATATGTTCGCCAAAATAAAAAATTGGTTTTTCGTTTTGCTCGGTTCCTTTAGCGAAATATCTTCTTTAAATAAGTGAAAACAATCACTTTTTCGTTTTCCGATTGTAAAAATTTATCACGTTTTCTTCATCTTGAATCACCTGGCAAATGACTAAGGCTGAGAGATGAATGTGGCAAGAATTTGTTGATCGATGTACGTTACAGGTTAATAGGCATAAGGTAATGCTATGTTAAGAATAACATGAGAGTAAAATACTGTTGCAGGTCTTTAAAAGCATTTTTTTGAGAATTTCGTGCGAAACAAAATGCAATGGCCAAGTGCCAGTTTAATAACATTAATTTTATGTTTATTTGCATCGATGCTGACTAAAATTACAAGTCCAACCTGCTGTCATTAATGCATAATGGGTGAAAAAATAACCTGTTTTCTAACTGCTTAGTGTCATTTTATATTCTGTGAATTTTTTTCATTATTATTATTGTTCTTAATATTATCTTCCATTTATCTCTGTTTTATTTTCACAATGGTTTGAGAAATTGCACAAAAATGCTTGATTGAAATTGTGCTTTCTCAGTTAAATATGTTCAGTGAAGCTCATTAACAACAGAACCGATTATTGCTCAAAATTATTTCCCACTTAATTTACTTCAATAACCTCCCGCTTTGTATAGGTAATTTTAAACATGGTGCGAAAACCTCCAATAGGTTGCTAAGAACTGATCATTTAATTTGCCGGACAAAAATAATTTTTGGTCTGTTTAGTCATAACTGCCTAAATTATGGATTATGGAACCAGGTGTTTTCTGGCCAAGCTTCAAATTTAGGCTGAGCCGAGAGCCCCAACAGCGTAGCAGGATCTGAGTCAGTACAGTCTGTGATTGGCCTTTCAACAAGGTCATTGTTCGATTGGTCTGGTTATAACCAATTAGATTGGAGAGGATTTCGAAAGAGACTTCCGGTATTTTGTTTCCTTCTTTAGTGGTTCAGAACAAGGATTTTGGTGCTAATTTGCAGACGGTGTTTAACGGCCGTTGATTCCGTCTGTGACGCAGACTACACGCTTTCAGTCAGCATCAAACAATCAGGCGTGGAACTTGAAACAAATTTATCCGTTATGATTGATACTAGTAGTGCGTGGTTCATCTTAACTTTGGCAGAAATTCCATTCTTCCTCGCGGGATTAATTGGAAATGTGCTAGTTATCCGAATTGTGCATAAAACACGAGACATGCATACGACGACGAATTACCTCTTGGCTAACCTAGCTTTTAGCGACGTTATCGCTATGTTGTTGGTGTGGCCGGTAATGTTGATACTAAGTTCTGGGTACGAAAAATTCAGTTGCAAATTTTCTGTCGTTTGTACTCTTCCTGTACTGGTTTCATCCTTTACTCTGACGGTACTAGCCGTGGAAAGATATCATGCTTTGCTGAAGCCTTTCAGGACAGGATTACGGTTAAAAGAAGACAACATTAAAAAGGCGATCGCTGTTATTTGGATATCAAGCGTCGCCATCTGTTTGCCCGGCTTCTTTTTAAGCGAATGGAGCGAAATATACTCTTACTGTATTTCAAACAAGGTGTATTTCATCATAATCCTTGTAGTTCTGGCTTATATCCCGATGATAGTATTTCTTTATTGCTATGGATCCTTGATCGAAGGACTGTACTTTTCTCACACGATATGTACTGAAAACACTAATGAAGACAGAAATTCTGAGAAAAAAAAACTTGTTATTACATTCATCCTAGCGACCGCAGGATTTGTTATTGGTTATGGACCAACTTGCATTTTTTACACAGTTGCAATTTTAGGAGGTGAAAGGAAGACAGCTGGCTTTAAATTCTCTAATCAATTGGCTGTCGTTGAATCAATATTCTTTTGTAGTTTATGTCTTAACCCTATTTTGTACGCCTTTCGCAGTACAAACTTCAGAGAAGGATTTAAACGCATAATATTCTGTCGAGAATCGCCGCCACAAATTGATATGGAAATGTCATGATCAGGAAGTTCAACTACTTGTAAATACTACAGTCAAGTGCATAAGAACCGAGTTTGTATGTTTTTCTTTCCATTAACCATAGAGAGATGGGCAATAACATTAAGATATGTTAGTTAATTAAATAGCTGATAGCCTTCTATGGAGTCGATCCTTATAAGGGATTCGTCAAAACCTGTCAGGCTCGATCCGCAGTTTGTAAGAGGAACGTGCAGCCATTTTCAACAACTTGTTTTCCTCTTTCTTTGTCGATATTCGGAAAAAAAAATAACCTATCTTGCTAGTCAACTCTAACAAATGGAAATTTCACCAGTATTTCAGGACAGAAGTTCTGAATTCATTCTATAGGTCATAAACTAGCAGGCCAAAGAAACCTTTTCACAAAACATTTATTTAAGTTTATTTCTCGTCTGACGAGATTGGGGGCGGGTGGTTAGATGTCATAACGTTGATGCACTCCTACGACTTGGCATAATTGATATAGGCGAAACAGATATACGAAGAATTACTTTAAAAAAAATTAACTAAAAAGCGCGCCCTTTCTCGTTTCAGTATTTCGTGGAAAATAATAAAAACATTCAATCAATTTTGCTGCTTATATCTAACAATTTTCTATACAGCTGTAATTAACATTTTATTTAAAAATAAAAAACAACAAAGCGACAAGCAAATGAATGTTAAATATATAGAGAAATGCAAAAGTAAATTCAGTTATTAAATAAAATGTCGACGAAACTTTAACAGCTATGGTGTGTGGTTTGTTTTACATCTTGTTGTACGTTAAGTGGCTTTTTGTTTCATTTTCAATTGCTTATTTTTTCCTTTTCTATCTTAAACACACTTACTTTTTTATCTGTTTTACTGACTTATGCCATAAAGGTTGTTCACTTTTAGTTGCAAAATAAGCGAAAAAAAAAAAAAAACAGAAAAGAAAAACAGAATACACACCCATTCAGGTACAACTGTCCACGTGATAGCACGGCGTACTGTCCAGTAACTTAGGAATGGCAAGTTTTTACACAGTTCTATTAACACTCAAATCATACCTATCGAGAATTTCGATAATACTTCGTTAAAACCAGAGGGACATTTAAATTCCGGACTCAACCAAGAGGTGTGCTTAGTGACCTGGTCTTCGGTTGGAAGCGAGACAGTGGTGGCTGTTTTAATACAAGCCTCACTGCTTTTCATATGTCGATCTGTTCTTATGCTAATTTGTTTGCATTTACATAGGAAAAGCAGCGAGGTTTGTATCAAAACAAAATCAACCCCGGTCTCGTTTCCAATCACAGGCCAGGTCACTGCACATAGCTGTCCAATATTATAAAGATGTTCTTGAATTCCCTAATCCCCTGAACGCAATATAACGATTTCAAAACGTTTCCTTTGAAAAGCTCCTGCACATATAATCCTCATCTAAAGTGTTTAATATAACTTTGACTGTTTATACATTAATTGGTGCAGCAAACAATCTCAACTTAAACAATCTCAACTTTCAGTCTTATAGAACGCTTGCACGTGACGTCACGCTTGGCAGTCCGCCATATTGGTTATCCACAATGTCCTCCGTTATCATCTGTCCTCTCACAAACTCGATCCTCGCGTCATAATGCGTTATTCTGAAAAGATCCTTTCCTAAATCCTACAGCGTCTTACTGCTAACTACTGTGTACCACCAGTAGATTCTATAGACTTGCTATCATTTTCATTTGCTAGAAACGAGCTCCTACGGTAAATACCAACTCAAAACACTTAGAATTACATTTGTTGGCGAATAACCATATTAGGGGTCAATTAAATAAAAAGTTTACATCTGTAGCTTACAAGGTGGACTGTTACTTTTAACTTACGCATACAGAACTAAAGTCAGTGAACTCAAGAGTTCAAAAACGAGTACGTTCAACACTTAGTAAACCCTTCTTCAAAATGGCGGCAGCAGATTTGAATGAGTTAAAATTGAACTGAATGAAAAACTGACACCAGCACTGGAAAACGCACCTTTACTTTAGTAACCTTGCAAAGTTTCAGCATATTAGGTGTTATATCAGCTTAGGAAATGTTAGATGAAATTTGACAATTAACAGACGTTTGTATGACTGGGGGTATACGTCATACCCCCAATTATACAAACGTCTGTAAATTTTTCATTTTTCAACTTACATTTTCTCAGCTGCTATTACACCTGATATGCTGAAATTTTGCAGGGTTACTAAAGCAAAAGTGCTCTTTCTTGTGCTGGTATACATTTTTAATTTTAACTTATTTGAATTTTCGGCCGCCATTTTGGAGAAGGGTCTATTATCGTCAAAGAATTCTAGCACTGTTTCTCTGACATCTCGTACTGTTCACTGGAGCGTCAGTTTCCACGCAACTAAAACCAATACCTTATAATTTATTTGACAGCATGCGTCAATTCATGCAGTGCCGACTCATGCAAAAGCTGTTGCCAGCACGTATACATTTGCGTTTGGCAAATTAAAAACGAACAAATTATAGAATCCGGCACTAGTTTTAATTTCTAATCTTTTTTTGTTTAATTACAGATCAGTCCGGTCTTACAATTTAATGAAAGTCGTGTTTTCAAAGAGGCCTAATCTGCGCTTTATTGAGTTCCTGTCAGGCAACCGCGCCATAAAATTTCCATTGTAAATTTTGTTATTGTATTTTTTTTATTGGCTAAAGGTGCATCTTAACGAGGGAGGTTAGTTATTCTGAACTAAGAACAACTCGCATATCAGGAAATCATGATATAAATGTTGAACTGAAGTATTGTTCATCGAGTGAGGAGGAAAAACTTACTTTCTCGTTGAGTCTTGTTAGTTGAAATATTAATGGCTTATTTATTTGCCCGTGTAAGCTGTCAGTAATGCAAATAAAACGTTCGCACAACGGACAACATGCTGCTTTCGGGATTATTAAAGTTTTCTCGATAGAGCAAGACTCATAAGGTAATAGGCACATAATCTGCCTGACTAAAATAGCCGATGACGGTTGTCATGACTACCGATAGTAAATTACCCAGTTGCCGCCAAATAAGGGGAAGCAGCGTTAGCAGCTGGAAATCTTTGGGCAATCCTGAAACTTAGCTTCTGTACATCAAAAGCTAAGGCCGGGAAGAAAAACAAATCCAGGGGTTATGAATGACCCTAGCAGCGTGTGGTTTATCCTTCCTATGGCCGCCATTCCATTCTTCATCACTGGATTAATTGGAAACGTGTTAGTCATCCGAATTGTTCATACAACACGCGACATGCATACGACGACGAATTACCTCTTGGCTAACCTAGCTGTTGGCGACGTTATCACCATTTTGTGTCTGTTTCCATCCTTCTTGATTTACAATCAACCAGACTATCCAGTTGGAAAATTTGTTTGCAAGTCGTCAACGATCGGTAGCACTTCCTTACTCTGTTCTTCCTTTACTCTGACGGTACTAGTGGTGGAAAGATATCACGCTTTGCTGAAGCCTTTCAGAACAGGATTACGGTTAAAAGAAGACAACATTAAACAGGCGATCGCTGCTGTTTAGATATCAAGCGTCGCCATCTCTCTGCCCGGCTTCTTTTTAAGTGAATGGAGCGAAAAACACTCTTCATGTGTCACGCACAAAGTGCACGTCCTCATAATTTGTGTAGTTAGCACTTATATTCCAACAACAGTATTTCTTTATTGTTATGGATCCTTGATCAAAGCACTGTACTTTTCTTACACGCTATGTGCTAAAAACACTGATGAAGAAAGAAACGATTCTGAGAAAAAAAAGCTTGTTATTACATTTATCCTAGCGACTGCAGGATTTGTTATTGGTTATGGACCAATCGCATTTTTTCACACAGTTAATTTTTCAGGAGACGATGAGCACATAAGCTTTGAATTCTCTAAACTTTCAGGCGTATTTTACTTTATCTTCTTTTGTAGTCTATGTCTTAATCCTATTTTATACGCCTTTCGTAGTGCAAACTACAGAGAAGGATTTAAACGCATAATATTCTGTCGCAAACAGCCATCACAGAATGGCATGCAAATGTCATGACCGGTTATCTTAACTCTTCAGTATTCCATTTTAATGCCAAGGATTTCTGTTTGTTTGGTTGTTGTTCTTGTCTTTTAACTAGTTTATTGACAAGGTAGTCGCTGCCTTTGATTGTATGGGCTTGTAGTTTTTAATAGTTTCTTGTATTCTTAGTTGCTCTTAACAATTATATTTTAACAATATTGTGAAGCACAGTTGAATATATCCATATAGAGGTTTGCCCTATATAAATGTAAATTAATTAATAATTGTTTTTATTTCCTTAAAAATGTGCACTACAGAAGGAAGGGCAACCATCCTCTCTGATATTTATCGCAGCCTTGCATGACTTCTTGTGTAAAAAAAGTTTTTTTTGGCGAGGGGCTTTCCGTTTGACCAAACGGTCAGTTTGTGAATGGCATGAGCTGTTTAATGACTGTCAGAATTCTTATCCTCATTGATTCTTCGCGCTATTATTCTATTGTTTTTATGTTTTATTTCCATTTCCCGAGACTTCTAAGTTTTACACACCCGATTTTGCATAAGCATTACTTGTTCTTAAATGAATCATAAAACTCAGCTGAACAAATTTCAGCTCCTGTTCAGACAAGAAATTATTAAAATTCTATTCTTTTGAGCTGTTACCTAATTTTCAAATAGCCAATTAGATGCCTCATCTTCTCTGTTACAACTATTCTTCTATGGAACGGAACGCCACAGAAAGCAGCCTTGGTCCAAGAGCACTTCGTCTTTCATCTGAATGGCGTACATATTTTACAGTTTTTGGTAGTTTTTTGAAGTAGTATTTTGATTATAGTCGCATTTCCCCTTATTTCTATGAAAATCCAATGTATTTTTATTCTTTGTACAGACCTTAATAAACTGTTACTACTAGCGTAGGTTAGGATCTTTCTGAGAAACCCACAATCAATCAATTAGTCAATCAATCGCTATTTTAACAAGGGTAAGTACCAATGAATTTGTGGCCTTCCTAATAGAAATTAAATACCAAAGAAGGAACTATCCTAAAAATATAATAGACTACTACATAATATACAATATAGCTAAATAGTTTTGACAGCAATACCTAACATATATAATATCTTTACATTGGTATTGTCAGAGAGTTATTCCAAAGAGAAATGCTAAAGCTTTGTCATCTAATTGAATTAACGACGAAACAAAGCTTGTTTGAGTATTACCCAGTTTTCAACATGTACCCTAATTACATGTAAACATAAAAGCCCTTCATCGATTACAATGATTTATACAATTAGTACGCCTTAGTTACAATTAAACATGTCAAACTAAAGAGCACGAGACCTAGCTGAAGTCTTCACTTGACACATTCTATACACTAACTATGAATTACTTAAACTAAGTGATTCTAAATACTGCATGCTTTTAGCTTGGCTTGTTGCATTAGAATATATTTTCATTTGTAACTTTGACAAAAATAACGTGCTAAAATACGATTTTTTTTTTACAAAAGATACTACTTTAGTTTTGACATACTGTACAAAGTACCAAGGATGGGCGGAGAAAAAAAAATTTCATTTCGTCGTCCGCAAACACCATGCCTGAGGCAAGCCATCGTCCGGATTACTGAAAAACCAAGCCACCGTTCTACTTGTTCGTTTTGAGACAAGCTGACACCTTAAGAAAAAGATGAAAACATAAAAGCAAGTAAATGTTTGTGAGCAATGAGATGATATGTGTTAAACCTGGGCCCGGGTGTTCAAAGGGTGAAAAACGCTATCCGCCAGGCCTCGGTTGTTCAAAGTGCGGATAACTCTATCCAGTGGATAAATCGCTATCCAGCGGATAAAATGTACTTTAAGCAATACATTTTATCCTCTGTATAGCGATTTATCCGCTGGATAAAGTTATCCGCACTTTGAACAACTGGGACCAGATAAATTGCTATATAGTGGATAGTGAAGTTTGTTTTGTTATCACCCATCCGCCAGATAGCGATTTATCCGGTGGATAGCGCTATTCCCCCTTTGAACAAATGGGGCCTAGATGCGAGATTTTCCTTTCTTCTTTTTGTTGTTCTTGTTGTTTTCTTTTTTCGAGTATGTCTGTGTAATTGGCTGAGAAAAAACATCTATTGAAGTAAATTATTACACTCAGCTCCCTTTGTTGTGGACACCCTCGGAACCGCGAGTTAGTGTCCTTACTAGCGAGAGTCCGTAATAGCGGGAATTTATTTCAGTCAAACGTCTGTACTTTATTTTTGCCGGGAATTTAGCTGCTGCCTGCATCATAGGGGTATCCATAATAGCGAGGTGTCCGCTACGCGAGAGTTCACTGTAAATGGTATTATTCAGTTCGACACGAAACACTGGGCCACTGGAGACTAAGACGAGCCCGTGACCTTCTACATATCGCACACAACATCCCTACTATATTTTTCAATATTGTTGCATCTTTTGGAAATCCAAAGCACTAGTTTTACCTGCCATCTGCTTCGCTAAAAACATTATTCTCTGTCTAGCAAACGAGTATTTTAACTTCTGTAAAAAATATGTCTTTCAAACCTTTGTCAGACCAACTCTCTTGAGCAAGCAAAAAGGCTAGGCAGAAGAAAGCGAAAACTTGGAAGTAGACCAGGTCATGTTGTTAAAGTAAAATTGTTTAATCATTGCTTTATTCGGACTCCTGTTTAACTTCCAATTGCTTTAAGACTGGTTCAGCTCCCTGGACAAAGTTGATTGCTACAAACGCCTTTTTTTCCTTCCTTTCAGAGACACCAAATTACTTGGCCGTGGCGCCCCCTGTAGTAGACTAATGCGTGACGACTATACTGAGGACGAAATCACAATACATCCTTGATATAATCATGCTACTCTTGGCCATGTGGAGAGCAAAAATCGGTTGTGCTGTTATCAAGAGGAAACATAGCATTAAGTACAGCTACGTTTAATGCCTGCAAACTAGTTCAAAGTTAGCAAAAATTATGTATCCTTGAAATCCGAACTCTTGAGTGTAAATTCAACTCAAAAAGCTACAAAAAGTACATTGCTTACCTCCTTTTTTGTTGCATCTTTTCCAGGTGTTTCGTTGGTCAAAGTGCGCTGAACACTAAGAAATAATATTAAAAAACAGGATATAGTTAGAATGTGTTTTCTTTAAAATTTACGGAGTGCTAGCGCACCAGTTACATTTCTTTTCACAGTGATGTTAAAACAAGTATTAGAGGTTAACCCATAATTTTCTCTTTGTTAGCCAGTAGATTACCTCTCTTTTTTCCTCTCTTTTTTTCTGCACCTTCTACAGCTGATTTGTTTGTCACGCTGCGCGTGAATGTGTTTTCTTTTAAAATTTACAGACTGTGAGCACACTAGTTACATTATAATCTTTTCACTGAGATCCTGAAACTGGCACTACGGAGGTTTTGTTGTGCTTTTTTACCTTGAAATAGCATTTGCAAGATTAGAGCAGACAGGAAACTCGACTATTACCTTTCAATCATTCTGCTCTCCTCACTTCTTGACAAGCGCACTCGAAGGAGTCTGAAGTTACAGCCTGATAGTCCGATGGCAATGAGGGGCATACGTAGACAGGCCCCAAGACAGAAAGGCCGTTCCTCGATATTCAAGACACTGAGTAGATGGCCAGATCTGATACTAAACAGCCTAACAATGTTAACACGACTGCAGCAAACCAAAGACTCGCCATCACTGACAATCTTACAGTCGACAATGTCAAAATGACCGGGAAGTAAAGTGTGCACGGTTGTCCCTGTGGGAACGTTAAGAACGTGCACTCCACAGCCATTTTCAAGAGTGTTCCACGTAACAACCACATCTCCTTTGGGAGGGAACACGCATCGTGCAAACTGGCCTGGCCTTACTTCTGGGTGCAAGGGCCCCATGTGTCTTTGCCACATCACTGAAGAGGTATTTGACAATCCGCCCATCCCCAAGTATTCGAGACTTCCAGATGCTTCATTAATGATAGCCAAATCTGTGCTGTTGTTGTTACATGCCAACACCCTTCTCTGTTGAAGACAAACCGAAATGGTTGACATAACGTCTCCTCTGGAAGTAGCCAGAATGGTCACCTCAGCATGCCTTCCCACACATGCCACTTGCTCCTCAGATAAAGGGATCACTTTTCGGATTTCAGTCAAGTTGGACCAACGTCGGACACACACAGTCAACTCACAATTCCAGAGTTCAGGGCAATTTCCTCTTGTGAGTAAAACAACACCATCTGCAACAGGTGTGAGTGAGATGATCCAAGCTTCTTTTTGTGCCCTCAGCTCCAAACTAGAAACGTCCCACACAGTTAACTTTGTTTGAGTTTCCCACTCTTTGGTTGCCACGTAAACTCTCTCGCCATTTAAAGAAAAGCTAACCTCTCTCACCAGAGCTTTCGAATTCTTCCCTTTTCCCTTCAGTTCAGCAACACTTAGAATACTCAAGTAGTTTAGATCAGGGCTACCCATTAATACACTTTCTTCACCAAGCTTGGCGATGCGACCAACGAAACAAAATGGAATTACACTGGCGAACTGGTCACTTGAAACGTCAATAGGGTCCCCTAGAAGAAATACTTCATCACTGCCAAACCGATGAGTGTGTCGTTCACGTTCAAAAAATTCTGCATGCCAACCTTTTGCAAGAGTTTTAAAACGACAGGTTCTTTTATAACCCAGTCTCATATGCAGACAAACAATCTCTTGGTTGTCAACAGAAAAATTCATAAATCCAATACCCCATCCTGGATCAAACATTGTACGATACTTTGCCAAACCATTCGCCAAATCAACTGAATAAATCGCACCTGTTGAACCGAAGCCATCATATGAAACCGCTACGAGCCTCCCATCATCAGACCATGCAAAAGAAAAAATTCTTGCATATTCGTTGACCATGATACGAGTAACCTCTGTACCATTTTCAAGATTCCACATAATTACACAGTTACGTTTTCCTGGAAAATCAGTTAACATTTTGCTTTTGTCTTTACAAAAAGCACAAACGGTAAAAATGCAGTCACTCGCAGGAAAGAGTTTCTTCACGTCTCCCCCAATGGTATATACGCTGGCAAGGTTTCCCTGTAAGATGAAGTCACCAAGGGGATAGAAAGCAACCGACTGGTAAAATGACATAGAACCACAATACCAGGCCCTATATGCAGTTCCAGGAGGCACGGCTTTCCAGCTGTGATATTTGTCATAGTTTCTCTTTACTAAGACTTGCCTCACCCATTCTAGCTGCCCAGTCTTGAGGGACCAGAGCTGAACTGTTCCATCCCAACACTCGCATACCGTGTAGTCTAAATCTGGAGAAACATCGGAACAGCACACGGCACTTGAACAATAAAACTGTGCTTGGATAACCCTTTGTGGACCCAGGTTGTCAATGTATTCTATGAATGGTACATCAAGGAACCTGGTCTGTAGAACATTTATCGCTTCTGGATGAAGTTCTCCTCCTCCTTCATTCAGAGCTGTTTGGAGGATAACCCAAGGAAGGTCCCTTAAGGTACTGCTGTACTTCCTTAACAGAAATACCAAGGTACTCAAGGATCTCTGGCTTCCTTCAGACAATAGGACTGATGTTTCCCTCTCCTGAAAACAAAACATCTCTTTCAATTGAAAGCTGCTACACTGTTCACACAGAGCTTGGCATACACAAGGTCTAAGCTTACCACGTACTTCTTCACCCACTCCTCCACGCTGTATGGTCTTCTGATTCCATCTAACAGTAACATGTGGTGCGTACCATGCTGAAGGGCATACGTTTCAGTGCCAACATACTGTGCATTACAAGAGCCTCTTTCCTTCACACACTCAAGCTCTTCAGCACAAAGTTTAGAGAGAATCAGGTGACCTTCCTGCTCATCCATAATGTAGTCATGCTCCCCGTAGCTTGAAACATCTGTAAGCCAGTCTTTAACTGACTTATGAATGACATGAAGACAGTCATCACGAATAGGGAGAAGGGAAGACACACTTCCTACAGCTTTTCGAACCTTCTGCCTTGATACCAACGAGTTGCTGCTTGGTGCCAATATCTTGTAGACAAAACCAATTGGCAAGGGTTCTGTTGCAACAGTAACAGCACAAAGCAAATTCAGGAAATTCTCTTGTCGGATACCAAGCTCCTTGATAAGCTCATTCTCGAGTCGTTTGAAATAGGAGTCATAGACAGAAGAAATCCCTAATGGAAGATTGACATCAAGATTTCCTTGAACTAGGACTGATGGATTCTCTTCGATAAATGAAACCAGAAATGAAGCATACAGCATGAGACCCTCAGACTTCAACACTAGCTTGTTCAAAATGGCTTCAGCGTCTTCTGGTTTAATGACATGCTGTAGCTTCCTTTCATATAATGTCCTGACATCATCCAAATTCAGTTCATCGTTTGCCTCCAGCTGAAATGGTTTTAAATGTTTCAATGCTTCTGTGATGTTGCGCTGTGGACGAGTGGTAACTAAAAATCTAATCCAAACTGGAAGCTTGGAAAAGTGATTTGCAATCACATCAAGCAACTCATTGCGTTCCTGGTATTCACTTTCATCCAGGCCATCTATCACCATAAGCATGCTTGTTCTGGGCTCAGTTACGGTGCTCAGGGGTTCCTTGAAAAGCACTGCAAACAGTTCTTCCACTCCCATGTTGTTAAGATCGCTGCCCAAGTTTCTTGACAGCAGTTCTTCAAGAGCACATTTGTACTCTGGCAGAGAATGGGATAAGTGACAGGCCAACGACTGAAGCATCAACTGAGGATTTCGGTAACGAATGTTATTGTGTTGACAAAAGTGGCTCCCTGACAATCTGCCAGCGTCTTGCATTCTTTGACAAATAACAGCGGCGATCACTGACTTCCCCATTCCTGCATTTCCACTGATTACCATCACGCGATTCTGCGAGCTTGCGTCATCCATCCACTGTTGTACTCTTCTAAAAACCCACTCACGTGTATGGTCTTGAAATTTCTGCAAGTGATACTCGATGTCTCCTCTAAACTCTGACTTGGCAAGGTTCTGACGATTGCTTGAGACCCGCTTGAATTCTTTGAGGTCTGCCTGGATAGTGTCTAAAGATTGCCGTATGTCATTGAGCTGTGCCTTAATGTCCTCTTCCCTGCTCACCCAGTCAAACAACACATCAAGATAATCTTCCTCCCCACAGTGCTCTGTCTTCAGTCTATCTATTTCAGCTTGATCCAGCCCAAGAGCCACAAGAACAGCGCTGATTTCTAGCCAAAGCGATTGGAATGCTGCAGCATCAATACCTGTGGTCGTCACATGACCATACAACACATTACGATAGTATTTAACGCGGGCGAGGTTAGCCTCAAGTGAGGGGTCACCTGGCGGTGGCTTAGTGTGCCACCCCGATGTGGGAGGAGGGAGGCCACAAATCTCGATAAGTAGGAGAAACAGGAGAGTGATATCAAAAGTATTGGAGTTTGGGACACCTCCAGCAGGCGGGAATAATTTTTCCCACTGATGGCCATTTAGAATTCTTCGACGCAAAAGGTTGTTAAGAATTGAATAACTGGTATTGAGATCCGCAGCTAAGTTGGCTGGAGGGTGATGACGATCAAAAACGTTCCTTAAGACTGTTGTTCCGCCATCGATGAGAAGCCTTCTAAGCTTGCCTCCATTTGTCTTCTCTGGCGAACTGACCAAGGGTTTTGTTGTTGCTGGTACTGCTGTTGCCATTCAAGTGAGAGGCGCAAAACCACTAGTACATCTGTCTGACAAAAGAAAGAACGTCACTGCAGGTTTGTACGATCGCTTCTAACGCAAACGTACATATATTTTTTTGTTTATTGTGGGGTATGCAGAAACTGCGAACCATATATGCACCAGCGAGGAACTGGATTACGATAAATAACCTTTTTTGGCATTTTGATCAAAATGGTAAATTAAAGTCACTGAGAATTCTTCACTTCATTGCCAAAAAAAAAAAAGTCACATCTGCTTTGCTTTACAGAGTTAACCAACATAACATAATATTACAGCTCTACACTGAATACAGGAATTGTGGCTCGCTATTGAAAAGCTGAGAAAATCCACCGAAGGTCAGGCAAGTGCCGGGTCTTATTGAAAGAACTGTTGAGGGTACGTGCGAGGGGTTCTTTAATTCCAGTTAAAGGGGTATCGAATGGTCTCATTAAATTTAAAAGTGCTCGCAAAATTTGGCCTTTGCTCGAATTGCTCGCAAAAATTACACGGGCGCCCGTTTGCTCGTGCTCGCAAAATTTTTGCAACTGCTCGCATGCTCGCATTCTCGTTAACATGTGCTCGATTGCTCGAAATTTCGTTAATCCTCCTTTGTAGTTATTCTTATCTATATATAAACGATAAATCAGTTATGATATGGTTAAAACAAAAAGGTTGAAGTATCCTTACCTCTGGCTTCAGTCTTTCTTCAACAGTTCAGCCTGTAACTGTTGTTCTGTTTTGGAGGTGTCAGCCAGATTATTGGCTATTACTTGGCGCAAAACAACGTATCCTATTAATGAAAGAGAGATTCCAGCCAGCGGAAAACTTACGACTACTCGAAGTGCTCGCTGTCCGCCATCTGTATTTTCTAAAGTGCTCGCTGAAAAATTTGACAACTGCTCGTGCTTGCAAAAATAAACACACTGCTCGCATGCTCGCAAATGCTCGCAAAGACCATTCGATACCCCTAGTTAAATTAAACAACAGGTGGTCACCTTTAGGGTGGTAGGGGAGAATAAGCCATCTGAAGAAGTGATGGGGGTAGGGAGGGAGGTACTTTGGGGGCAGGGGGGTACTAAGTGTATCTTTATCTTATACAATAAGTGAAACATAAGAACTAACATAAACATTGTCATCAGATTTGTATGCATTGCATGCGTATGTTTACAAATTGCTGAAGCAAGTACTATCAGCACAAAGAACGAAGATGTAAGCAGTGTTTCAGATATAACAGGGAGCTCACGTCAAAAACCTGAGAAAGCTGGCTTCTTTCTTGCCGCAGCAAATTGAGTGGTAAACTCAAGAAGATTTGGAGAGAACCAGAGCTATTGACCCGTCAAAATTTTTCATTGACTCCCTAACTTTGAAAGTTATAATCAGGAACACACTCACGCCTCTTCACAAAGCAAAAAATTAGATGACCAGCAATTTTTTTACTACACCGCCTTGACTCTTGGTGTAAAATTATAGTTGAATTCGTTATTTTTAAAGCGCCAAAATTATGAATAGTGTTCGGATGTCTGATGTCTTAAAGAAGTGAAAAGTCCACCACTGTGGCTCAACGTAACATTCACTGCCATTCTTCAATGGCAAAAGGTTCACAGCACAAAACTTGTAAACTTTCTCCCTTCATTTTCAGGATTATTACTTTAAGACTTTTATAACAATATTAATCGACGCCACCTGTTATGAATGCCACTTTAAATTGTTGTTGTTGTCATCTTTGAAGGTTGTTTTTTGTTAATAATTTCCAGTGTAAACACCATTGCATTACCCCCAGTAAGAGAAGATTTGGCTTCTAAAATGAGCTTCATGCGGTCAAATATTTTGCAAGAAATCAGCACCTGTTTTATTACACTTACATAAGTGTATAATTTTAAAAGAAATAAGCGGATACCATTTTCTCCTTTTAGTTTTATAAGTGATATAATGCATCACCTTTTCATACTAAAATTTGCTTAAAGGGTAGGGTATGCAATCAAAGTTCATTGATTTTTCCATATTAAATAGAGCTAGCAATAACAATTTACAAACCAAAATTAATTCACAATGGCTTTTCATCCCCATCTAATAGGGCATTTGACCTCGTAATCAGTCCACATAGCAGGGAAGTCAAATGCCAGGGTATTTGCCTGGATACAGTGCAAATCAAATCAACTCGAATAACTTTGTTATTCCAAGGTTTTCCATCAGTTACATCCAGTACATCATTACACATATAATCAATCAAAACACTATCCACAAGAATTCATAATATAACCTCACCTACACTACAAATAAATAGAGTAAACTGCTTCACATGAGAGCTGTGTTTAGATTAAGTAATAACGCTAAAAGAAGCCACTGCAGCCAGCGTACTGGAAAGGTCCTAGAGATCTTGCCTGCCACAGCTGAGTTGACAAACTGTACCATAACACTGTGCCACTATAACGGAAACTGTTCTTAAAGAAGTTGGTGCAGGTAAGGGGAACAGGAAGTTTACCTTCAGGGTTGCAATAATCAGGAGCAAGCACATTGTGAGATTAATACACCATGCAATTTTGTTGTATCTGGTGCTGGGATTCAAGCTTTCACCAACTCAGCACTTGAAAAAGGTATTTTGTACTGATGTCAAAGGTAGAGGAGGTCAGGACACTAGCAGCACGATTTCGTAGCTTTTGGAGTTTACTGGCAAGAGTTTTATGTACCGTTATCCCAAACATTACAGTAATCAAAATAAGGTTTCACCACAGAATTGTAAATAAATAGCAGCATTCTGTAAAGGACAAAAATTCAGGGCACCAATACCAGAAGTATGCGATCTTCTTAAATAGATTCTCAATGTGTACATTCCAAGTCAGATTTTCGTCTATGTGAATGCCAAGAGATTTGGTGCTAGGGACCTGACTCACTGGGGTCCCGCCAATTTTTAGAAAGGGGGAATGGGCAAGCATTTCAATATTTGCCATGATCCAATTAACATGAATTTAGTTGGCAAGATCTTTATTGAGATTAAGTTCAATACTGTCAACATTATTACCTGTAAGCGTCAAGTGGGTGTCATCGGCATATATTCAGGGTTGTGAGTACACAAGACAATTTGGTAGGTCATTAATGTATCAGAGAAAAAGGAGTGGTCCCAAAATTGTCCCCAGAGGGATACCACAGGACAATACACAATTGCTAGAAAGAGCGCCATTTAGGAAACATTTTTGATTGCATTCAAATACATGTGACTTAAACCATTCAATCAAGGTGCCCCTTATGCCACACGCAGACAGCTTAGAAATGAAAATACTGTGATCCACCATATCAAAGACTTCCTTAAGATCCACGAACACCACAGTGTATCATTCCCCTGATCCCCTGATCTATATGAAACCCCCAATCATCAGTAGCCTTGAGTAATGAGCTAACTGTAGAGTGGAGTGACCGAAAGCCTGACTGGTGGGTGGAGAGTAAATTAATACCCATTAGAAAGGCAAAGTCAGTCAATAATAAAAATAATAATAACAACTTTATTTGAGTCTCAAATCTTAATGGCCGAGCACAAGTGCCCTACTAATTGGGGAGACTAAAAAAATACAAAGTAAAATCTATTCAACTAAGATTAAGTAAAGTTACAAAAACCTAATAATTAATTATCATTAATTAACACCTAAAAATTATTTATTTGACAATTAACTAGATGGATGAGCAGCAACAACAACACATGCATCCGTCGTCAACAGAGAGCTGACATCAAACTTTCTTATAGAGATTTTAAAGTTGTTCAAAGACGTTCAATCATATGATTCTTTCAGAGACCTTTGCAACTACTAATATAATGGAAATAGGACAGTAATTGTATAGATCAGCAGAGTTTCCCTGTTTGAAAATTGCTACTACTTTTGAGCACTTTCATTCGTCATGGAAGATACCAGTCATAATAGAATCAGCAAGGCCAGCACAAATACAGAAACGTTTTGCAGAATCTCATCTCTTGCATGTACGTTAGATAAAAGGGAAGAACTTTAGAGTGATTGGTTGGCATAAACTCAAAGCTAGCACTGTCAGGTAAGGGTTTGCTCAAGTAGTGCAGATGTGAACATGTAATTCTCCTTCATATTTGGAAGCAAGGGTTTGGTCAAAATGGGTATTATTGACTTTTCTGCCTTAAAATTGTCCCATTTATGCTCCTGTTTTTCAGAACCCTTCAATTAAAATACTGGTAAAACATTATATGCCACTGACAGGTATAGCTTACCACAGTACTGTTGTTACTCTAGGCAGAGGTCCTCAAACCAGATCCCTCCTGTGACTGTTCTAAAACCAAAAATAATTCAATTGGTTCCTTAATATCAAGCATGAAGAGGGAAGAAAAGGGGATGGCAGAGTACCGGATGATTTGAGTAGCCGATGAGAGCACACAAAAAAAAAAACTGTCTGGCTATTGTTTGGTACATCATACAGATAAAGGTAGGGAGAGTTGCACTACGAGTCTAAGAGGTCCACACGACCAGAAATGAACCCATGAAGCAACTAGGATTACTGCCACCCACCCGACCCCTGCATAATTGCATGATGCACACAACTGATAGGAGCCTGAGGGGGAGGGGGAAGGGCCAGAGTTTTGGTGGATTCTTGGGTGCGGGTGTGCTAATGGGACTCTGAAACCCTTACCCTACTCCAGATTTTGTTCAACCACATTGTGCCACCCTATTCTAGCCTTGAAACCAAAATTCCCTACTTTTGTCATAGATTTGGGTCTTGAATTTTTTTCCACCACCTGTTCTGGCTAAATTGTTCCCACATATACCTGCCAACTTTTTCTGAGTCAAACGCGTGAGATTTTTGTCTCGTCATGACCGGGATTTCCGAAAACCTTGGACCAACTCCCGAAGATTTCTGATGATTTTCTGAAGACTTCCGAACGTTGCCGAAAATGTCCGACGATATTCCGACGACCTTTGAACACTTACGATTCAAACGGATTGTAGACATTTGAAATATTGTGCGATTGTTATAAGGAGCAAAGAAATAATACATAACAAATCTGAAATGAAATGAAGTGTTTTTAGAACAACTCGTCCGGATTTGTGAGTCATGCGTGAGAAATTGTCCTAATTGATGCATGAGATCGATGTCTCTAGTCCCCAGGCGTGAGACTCACGCATAATGCGTGAGAGTTGGCAGGTATATATATTCTCAATGATACCCTATGTTAGACCAAAACTCTTTGATATTTTTACCCTATCCCAGACTAAACTGTTTGGAAAATGTACCCTTCAGTGCAGAGAAAACCTGTAACAGAATATATATGGCAGTACCCCCCCCCCCCTCCCCCAAATCAGGGATGGGAAGCTGAGCAAGGGGCAGGGGTATTTTGCAGAAATCCAAAAGCTGAACGTTGCATTTTATGCCATCTCAACACTTTAACAGTGTCCCACAACAAAAGATAATCTTCAGTTCAGGCACTTCTTCACACTAATTAGGGTTAAGGACTGATTATACAGATGCTTAGCTTGAAGTTGTTGCTATGGCAGAAGAAGACTTACTGTGGATTCAACATTCAGCATTCAGCATCCTACAAAATACCCCTGCCGCTGGGCAAGGGTATTTGAACCTAGCTGAGATAGCTGAGATAATTTGCATCAATTCCCTGCCCATGTCTAGTACCCTCACCCACCCCAACCACCAGTGGCTTATCATTATTAGGGTTTTCATTTGAGGTAATAGGCCAGATGTATTGAGTCCTGTTACTTGTTATATATGATGTCCAGTACTTTGATGTGACGATGACGACTCAGCCTTAGATCTGATGAGGATCTTGATGAATGGACTAGTTTAATTTTTGAGAGTTTTTAAAACACAAAGTCTCAGGACACCAGATTGACAGTATTCCCTATCCACTATTATTAAAAACTGAATCATTGTATAATGCAATTCGAGGGATTTGATTGGCTTAGTGGCCATGGTATATGAGCTATTATACCATGGCCGAGAAATGGCGACCATTAAATTTTCTGCTGGTTATTCCTGCACAGCGAAATCAGTAGGATTTAGCAATATTTCTTGGTTGTTTTTAATAAAACAATTATTCCACTTGCGCTTGTTGGATTTGAGATGATTATAGCCAACTCGGCGCTACGCGCTTCGTTGGCTATCTATCATCTCATATCCAACGCGCGCTCGTGGAATAATTGTTAAATATACTTTTGAAAAGCATTTTGCTGTCTCCCACACAACTGTATGATAGTTTAAAATATGGTCAACAAAGGATTTCTTATCATTAATTATTTCAAGGAATGATCAACAAGAGCTATAATCCAGGGATAGAAAACTGCTTCTTTGGTCTCTGAAACGCTGAAAAGAACGTTTCAGAGCAATCTCAAGAATTCCTGGGCGAACTATCCCCGCTGAGCCTTAAAAGGCTTCTGCTTGTGCCTTTTTCTTCGCTTCACTACACACAATGGGAACATCTCTGCCCAGTGCTTTTCAGGACAGATCCACTACTCTCATATAGCCCACTTTGAAAATGAGTGATGGCCTGGGCCGAGAGTAACTGCCCAAGTGATTGTGGGATTGTTTGGGGGGACGATGGCTATTGTTATCGTCCCCCCAAACAATCCCACAATCGCTTGGGCGGCTACTCTCGACCCAGGCCATCACTCTTTTTCAAAGTGGGCTATTAAGGTTGCTGAGGTTGGACGCCAAATTATGTAAAACACCAATTTTCAGGACCAGTGGGGAGGAATGGTGGGTTGAAGGTGGAAGAGGGGACCAGTGGGGGGTTACTGTTGCGGTTTGATCACTGTGGTGTATTAAGGTTTATATTATACTTGAGCAGTTGAGCTGGGTAGACATGGCAAAGGACTTAGGAATTGTACACTCGTAGTCTCATATAATATTCAAAACAGGCTGATCATTCGATCTGGTGTGGTGATCATGTGTGGTGTGCCATTATTTAGATGATCGAGTTAGTGTGATTCTTTGACAAGTATAATTTTTCAATTGCCTCACTGGAGCTGGGTATATTATACCTGCCAACTCTCACGCATTATGCGTGAGTCTCACGCCTGGGGACTAGAGACTACGGAAGCCCATAAGGGACACATCTTTCCTGGTAATATTCCTCCATATAACAAGAAGTTACACATCTCACAAAATAAAATGCACTGCAAACTAAATAAATCCTCACACTGCGAACAAAATAAATCTGCACCCAGCAAATAAATAAATCTGCACACTGCGAACAAAATAAATCCGCACGCTGCAAATAAAAAAAATTCGCACGCTGCAAATAAAAAAGTCCGCACACTACAAACAAAAAAATCCGCACGCTGCAAACAAAAGAAATCCGCACACTGCGAGCAAAAAAGTCCGCACGCTGCAAACAAAACAAATCCGCACACTACAAACAAAAAAAATCCGCGCGCTGCAAACAAAAAAGTCCGCGCGCTGCAAACAAAACAAAAAGTTCTGCGCACGCAGGTAGACGCAAAGTACTGGGGCTGAGTGTTACATTTGAAAAACATGGCGTCCGATAGCTATTTCAATAGAGGCCTTATGTACAGCAATATAACGCTGATGTTGGGAAGACATCATCATCAGCTGAGCCGGGGCCTTAACTCGTTTTTTACACTCTGGCCACTACTGGCGAGCCACTGAATATGAACCTTACCCGTTATTTAAATTCCGACCTTGACCGGCGAAATTTGTTCCTGTATTCGGCGACATGAATAAACGAACGTTTAAACGAAGGCTTCAAGGCTATGATGTCAGCATAACCAAAAAAAAAAAAAATTAATGCATCAGTCAATTCCAACAGCGCTCATCCCCCCGCCCCCCGGGCCGACCCGCAGGAATTAAGATTTTTTGAAAATAAACTGGCAAATGCCCCACCGCCGGGACAAAATAGTTGTTCAAATGCCCCAGGCTGGTGGCTCAAACATGTCAAAAATGTTTTATTTTCTTCGTTTCTCGTCTTACTTTCAGTAAAATCTAAGCTAATTCAGGCCAAATTAAGTTCTAGCTGGGTCTTGTTTCCCGTAGTTAGTGCAAAAATAGGTCATTCTGCAACTCTAGTGTCTCATTTTATGTCCTATCTAGACGTATTCGATAAGAAACTTACTGTATTTGCAGATGAATTTGTCATTAAGAAAGCGACAATGCTATAGGGTGAAAAAAGTGAGATGGTCAAATGCCCTGGGGTAATTGGGTGGAAGGCTAATGCCCGACCCCCAGGATGGACAGTGTGGGAAAATGCCCCACTATTGCCCGGGGGGGGGGGGGGGGGGGGGATGGGTACAGCTGGAATTGACTGATGCATAACGGTGGATTTCCTCGTGTTTCCTTGGGTAAATTTTTTAAACATATTTTGAGATACAAATGTAAACAAGCCTCGAAGCCTGTTTGGAAACAGGTCTGTCACAGCAATCCAGTTTAATGATTAAAAGATATTAAATGATGTGATATTGGTAAACTTGTCTTAATGACCCAGGGTTCTGTTCCTTTCAAAATTTTAATTGAAATAATTTTTACTTAAGTAAACTCAAAATGCAACAGAATGAGAATGAAACGTTCCATAACATCTTTCATTCTATCTATATTTTGTCGCCATGGTCACTGAGAAAATATGCCCCCAGTCCCCCCTTCTCTAATAAACCCCCTCTATTAGGGAATTGGGGGTTAAATAAAGCTTTTGCAGTGAGGACCCCTGTTCCCTTGAATAACCACCCTTGCATTCTCATGTTTTTTTTTCTAAAACAAGGGTACAATGACTTACAGGGTATAAATAACACTAAATTAACTCATACAGGCTCTTTAAACTGTCAAAAAGTACTCAAAATATCAAAAATTGTGTAGGCTATTGTCAACAAGGTGGAACTGGAGATCTGGAGATTGCTACATTGGAGACAAGATGAAAATAAGGTGATTGTCCAAAAATATGTTATAAAGTTCAAGCTGAGATCATCCCTAGTCCTTGCACAATTTTGCTATACTACTTAAAATTGTTGCAATTTCCCCTGTTAGGAAGCAGGACTCCTGGTGTAAGAGTAATTTCATTGAATATTGAACAAGATATGTTTTAAAGCTTGGAAAAAATACGATCTCCCATAAGAAATGCATAATAAAAGAAACAAGTTACCCAAAAATTTTATT
Source organism: Pavona decussata (assembly GCF_977016875.1). Classification (NCBI taxonomy): domain Eukaryota; kingdom Metazoa; phylum Cnidaria; class Anthozoa; order Scleractinia; family Agariciidae; genus Pavona; species Pavona decussata. The sequence continues at coordinate 415,432 of NW_028145449.1, forward strand.
GAAGTTAACACTGGAACACCAGGTTGCAAGGGTGAGTGGGTGATGATTGACCAACAGCTGAATGTCAAGGTCATTCTTATATGTACAGCACAACTAAATATAAACAGGACTGTACATGTAAACAAACATGTAATTTTGAGAACACTCTCCACCTGGGCAAGTGACATGAAGAATGCTCTCACCTAAATAACTGGCCTCCACTTACCCCATTTAACAACTTTGAATGTTAAATGTATGCAATTGCTTGCAGACCAATTGTGGTTGTTTCAGCTGAAAGTAAAGTCCAATCGCCTGAAATGGTTTCAGGGTTTCTACCCTGCGGATGGCAGAAATCCCATTCAAAAGTGACAGTGGTGCTCACTGGGCATATAAGAAAACCCTATAAGGTCCTAATATTGTGTTTCATGGTATCGTTCCACATAAATTGTATCTATCAGAGGTACCAAAACAATAAATAAATAAATAAATGAATAAATAAATAAATGAATAACCTGACTTGTTAGTAGTAAATATTGACATATGTGATACAGTAAAAACCCGCGTGTAAGAACCTAGAAAATTAAGAACCTCCTGGCAGAAATTTGCTACTTTAATACCCCAAAATATAAGAACCTGTTTAGCCAAAAAAATTCTAACAGGTTCTTATATGTGGGGTAAAACTATTTTATTTACAATATTTTACCAAAAAGGTTGTCTTTAGAGATCAAAAAATTGCACCGTGAAACTAAAAATGCACAATGTATGTTAAATGTGAACTGTTGTTATAAAACAATTCGGCTACAATTAAAAGAATGTATCATTTATATGTAATCTTGGTCTTGGTTTAAGTGTTCCATGCCTGTATCATCTTGCAGCTCATTTTTATATAAACCAGTACAGAAGACACAAAGTCATTTCTTGTTGCAAGTTTAGATCTGGCATTTTCTGATATTTGAAATATCAAGATGACAAGTTTGTTCCCCTTTCTTTAGACTTATTACCAGTTTCTCCATGGAAACATATGTTGTGGTTCAATGTTCAAATCAGTTGGATATTTTGAAACTGCTTTATTTTTTTCAAACTGGTTTTATTTTTTTGAAACTGGTTTGTTCTTGATTATAAGCATTTATTCTATAAAATACTGTAACAGGTTATAATGAAGAACAAACCAATATACTACAGTATTAATCCCCATAGAAAAAGTCTACTCTAACCGAGACTCAATCCGTAAGGCCAGGGAAGCCTTTTTAATCTCAAAAGGCAGAACACTTTTTCCACATGGCCTTAATATTCGCGAAGAAATGTACTAGCTTTTTTCTTTTATTTTTTTATTTTTTGTTACTATTATTTCTTTTGCTTCATATTTACTGTCAATCAATTTAGTTTTACGTAGTTCCGCTATTGCGCAAATATTTGTCAGCTATATAAGTGTGTGTCCCAATGTAAATTTTCATTATACCTGAAGAAGGCTGGTTTGGCCAGCCGAAATATAGTAACCTTTAAACCGTAATTCTACGTTGTATCGGTCTCTGCTTCTTTTATCATTTGTATTTGTTAAAGCCGATCAGATCTACAATTGATCCAACGTATACCAGCAGGATTATCGTCCACGGTTGTTGCTTGGACTTGACTCAGTATTTTCTACTCCGTAAAAATTAAGAACCTAATTAAGAACCTACTTAGCCTAAAATGCCAGTAAGTACCCCAAAATATAAGAACCTGTTTTGCCAAACTCTAAAAAAGTAGGTTCTTACACGCGGGTTTTTACTGTACCATGCATTTAGTTCAATTGCAAACTTTTTAATTTATTCTTTTGAAGGTTTCAGAAAGGACTGTCATATAAGCCTTTACTTTACTTATACTTGAAGAGTACTTCAAAAGGTACAAATGTGCATGTGGACCTTTTGAAACTTGACACCCCAAAACTATGACCATCACCCCATCACTTTTATAATGGAATTCCCTGAGTTTTCCAAGTTGTAATTTACACTTTATATATATATTTTTTCTTTATATATAAATGGTAGAAAACTGCCTGCACCAGTGAAATTTTTAAGCAACATCAGATCCCCTACGCGTTCAACTAGATCATCATTTACAACATGCATCTCGCCTTCTTTAAAGACCGCAGTCTTGAGGTCTTCGCTTCAATGTTCGTTCATTCACGACATCTATATGATGATGTCTCTCAACATCAGCGTTATATGGCTGTACATAAGGCCTCTGTTGAAAAAGCTCTCCATCAGATCCGCAGGGCAAACTGTCGAGCACAATTTCATCACTCAGCTTTCATCACGATCGCTTCACTGGACGCCATGTTTTTCAAATGTAACACTCAGTCCCAGTACTTTGCGTCTACCTGCGTGCGCAGAACTTTTCGTTTTGTTTGCAGCGCGCGGATTTTTTTGTTTGTAGTGTGCGGATTTATTTTGTTTGCAGCGCGCGGATTTTTTTGTTAGTAGTGTGCGGATTTATTTTGTTTGCAGCGTGCGGATTTTTTTGCTCGCAATGTGCGGATTTATTTTGTTTGCAGCTTGCGGATTTTTTTGTTTGTAGTGTGCGGACTTTTTTATTTGCAGCGTGCGTATTTATTTTGTTTGCAGCGTGCGAATTTTTTTTATTTGCAGCGTGCGGATTTATTTTGTTCGCAGTGTGCGGATTTATTTATTTATTTGCAGCGTGCGGATTTATTTTGTTCGCAGTGTGAGGATTTATTTAGTTTGCAGTGCACTTTATTTTGTGAGATGTGTAACGTCTTGTTATATGGAGGAATATTACCGGGAAAGATGTGTCCCTTATGGGCTTCCGTAAGAGACATCGATCTCAGGCATCAAGGACAATTTCTCACACCTGACTCACAAATCCAGAAGAGTTGTTCTAAAAAAACTTCATTTCATTTCAGATTTGTTATGTTTTATTTCTTTGCCTCTCATAACAATCGCAAAAGCTTTCATATGTCTACAATCCGTTTGAATCGTAAGTGTTCAAAGGTCGTCGGAATATCGTCGTCCATTTTCGACAACGTTCGGAAGTCTTCGGCAAATCGTCGGAAATTTTCCGAAGTGGCTCGGACATTTTCTGAAATCACGGTCATGACGAGACAAAAATCTCACGCGTTTGACCCAGAAAAAGTTGGCAGGTATAGTATATCTGTGCGTTTAGATGCGTAATTAGAGGCAATAACTTATGAATCACACCCTGGATTTGAGCTGCATAGCTAGCAGAACAGTGCAGATGACAACACAGAACGAATTACGGCGAAATAGAAACACGGATTTAAATAAGCTTGTACTTTCGATATTCGATCGTAAAGCGGAAGTGAAAATGTTGGACCAAACTGCCGAATAAACCACCCAAAACAAAATAAATCCCTCTCTACCGAAAGAAAGTAAGAAATTTGTAATTGCTGAACTAACCTTGTCCCTTAAAACCAGCGTTGTTTTCCAGGATCTAACAACATTCCATTTCCACGGTTCCACCGCAACTCGCATGAATCAGTGTGGGAGCAAAACGAAACTACACCGCGCCCAGACGCAGAATACTGGAACAGACCCACAATCCCAAGCAAATAAAATCAGAAATGGTACCTCTTTACCATAGGACTTAGGAATTGTGGAGCGGTCTCATATAATTACTCTTGTGTAAAAAGATCTTGTATGGTATATCATTTAGATAATGTCAACCAAACTTAACTCTCGTCATAGCGAGAGACCACAATCCAACGTAACGAAAAAGATATAGACTGGTACATTTACTCATAACCCTTAGCGTATGAAAACCTTCATGATTGAAACGATAATAAAAACTCACAAAAGAGTTCTAAAAACTTCAAACCTAGCATACCAAATATTGTTAGCACATGGACGAATTTGGCACAAAATATGGCTTTCCATGTGCCAATTGGCTGTGCTAGGTTCGCAAGGCATTATGGTAATATTAACCGCCGCAATCTTTTTCCCTTATGATGGATAGCGAGGTACGATAAAATGAACCTAATTTCAGTTTGTAAAATGTCACTTAAATGTTACGAGCCAAAGAAGAAGGAATATCAACTGCTGAGTCTACGCAAAGGCACAAGGCTCTCAACAACATTGCAATGAAAAAACAACTAAACTACCTCGAATTAAATACAGTACACCGGAAGTGCTTTGAAGATCGGAACGGGTACTTTGGACGCATTCCCTGAGAATGACAGATTTATATCATTCTCAGGGTTTTCGTCGACAAAAATGACAAACAGAAGAATATAAATATGTCATTTAATTCGTCCGAGAATTCTGTCGTAACAAGAATAAAACAATCAAGAATGTTGGTCTTAGCCCACATGAAGTGTCTGCTAGTCCGTAATATCGGGGACCCATAACAGCAGGACTTATTTCCAAAGATTTCTCTGTAGTTTCTGCCTGGGATTTATCTCCTGTCCTTTATAGTTGGTTTGCAACCAATCCCCAGAGATCCAAAAGACAATAATGTGGCAGCCATACTGGATGATAGAACCTTTTGTTTTGTCATCCAACATGGCCGCCATGCCATTGTCTTTTAGGATCTCCAGGGATTGGTTGTAAACCACCTATAGCGGGGTGCCCGCAAGGCGAGAGTTGCATGCAGTTGATTTGTGATCCTCTAGATTTGCTCTGACAAAGTGCTAACGCTGGAAGTGTCAGCACTCGAATCTCTTTACGGTGGCCAAATTACCTTGATTAACTCTGTTCATAAATTAAACCAACCATTCGTTTTCACTTTCCACCGACGCAGCACAAAGTTTCTTATAAACAGCTAAATATAAAAAGCGTCGCTCAGTCGCAATGAAACTTTATGAACTAACTTTCGCCTTGGTCAGTATATTTTACAAAGAGTTGGATTTTCATTACCAAGGAAGCTTACACCCAACTCCTTAAGCATTTCAACTCAAAGGTTGAGAAAACGCTTTAAATAGTTTAATACACTTATTTTAGGAATTTTCAGTTTATTGAAATTGTTTCTCAGAACGAGAATTGTTTCCCTGCACTATTATTTAAAAGAGACGGTTGTGGTCGTCTCAGAAGATTGCACGCCACATGATAGCTGTCAAGGGTGGAAAACCAAAAATTGGCACAATAATTGCAAGTATAAAGAGGACTGACTTTAAAGGTAATCCTAAGTAATAGAGTTTATGTCATTTTTCAGGGTCTTCAGGTCCTTTTCTTTTCTGAAAAAACTGCAAGGCTGATCTGGCTGCGTAGAACACTTGACACGACATAACATAGTAGAGACCAAACCGAGAATCAAAATGCAACCGTGGACAATCGGTTTCGAGCCGGTTTGCCAGCTCTCATCAGCACGGTGTAGAAGCAAGAAGTTGATCAACCAACGCAAGGTCAGTTGTCGACGAAATGCCCGTGGTACTGACCTAGGATGGGCCAAAATTAAGATGTTTCCCAACGTCATAGCGCGTGACTACGAACAATGATTTAATTGGCTGATTAGATCTTTTACAGATCCTGCGTATACTTGCAGCATTTTCGTTCGCGGTCCTGTACAGTATTCTCTTTCGTTTTTTTCTGTAGGTCTTAGGACGGAATTACTTTTGGATGTGCTCCCTATAGTGTCATTAACCAATCGTGTTCGCCTTTCCGTCTCTCGCTGCTGTCCTGGGGACCACACTTACATGACACTGACATCCAAACAACCCACACATTGATCTTCGAATGGTTTCATTTCTTCGAAAGTTGATCATCGGGTTTACGAGTCCATTAAAAGTCAGGAACATGGTGATAAAGAGCCGAAAAGGCCCTTTACTTCCGGTATAAGCCAGTGCATTAAGAACGACAGGGACAGCTAAGGCTGGCAAGAGAGTAAACACGAACAATACGAAGATTATAGCCACTGTTTTAGCGACCTTCTTTTCTCTGCTTAGTGCAACTGCGGCCTGTCTCGCGCCTTTTTGCGGCATACTTTTGCGATGAGCTCTATTGGCCACAAAAATTCCAACGTGACAAAAGATGATTATAAAGCTACAACCAATGAAAAATATTCCGCCAATGATTGTTTTGATTTTAGTTACAGGTAGAAAAAAACCCACTACTGCCAGCGTTACACTCGCTAGCCAGCTGATAAAGGTTTTCTTTCTTGCACGTGAACTGGTCATGTGACTCAAATACCACATAACCCTACTAACGGCGCTGTAGCGGTCTTCGCTAATAACGGCCAGGTTTGCAAGTGTTGAAAAGATGCACAAAATAGCCAAAAAGGTTTCTTCATCTCCTGTTGGTGGACACAGATGAACATGGAAGTATTTCTTTACATCTCTGTAGAAGCACAACGTCGCCCAAATTAAGTCCGTGACTGATAGACTACAAAAAAGTATGAGCGAAGGATGTTGCTGAGTTTTTATTCGCGCCACGGCCGGCAAACAGGAACAAAAAGTTGCTGAACAAAGACAAGACTGCCAACGTCAGGTCCAGGGGAAGCAAAACGGAGTTGCTAATAAAGCGGAGCTTGTTTTGAGTTTCCAAGGAAACATCAGGGACGAGGCACGCCAAATAAGGAGGTGGGCTGCTGTGATTGGTTGATCTGTTTGGTGGAACCGCCATTGGCTGGATTTAAAAGAGGTGTTTATTATCGCCCTTCACGGCACAATCTGTCGTGCAAAATAAAAGACAACGAGAAAAAGTTCATCCTTAAATGCATCCTTACTTCGCTTATTTCTTACGTCATTAGCGCCCACTTAGAGCACATGCACATTGGAAACATAGCCGTCTTTCCTTGATGCTTAGCTTGGTCAATTAATAACTAGTTATTTTATCCTAAACGGGCGCATTAAATAAGTCCGAGACATTGAACTCTTTTAAATCTTCAGTTAAGACATATTTATTTCGTAAATTTTATCAATTAGAGTAGGTTTTTTAATGTGACTATGAAGTTTCTTTTATATATATATGTGTATTTTTCTCACATTTGTAATTGGCATTTTTATAGAGTTGTAAAGCATTGAGACTTAGTGTAATGCTTAATTATATATTATTATTATTATTATTATTATTATTATTATTATTATTATTATTATCATTAAACTAGGTCTTTTATCTGGTTATTTCAACTTTAAAATTATCCTTTTGCGTTAAAAGATTTAGATTTTACTTCAGAAAAATGAGTTATCGCTCAAATCGTGACCTTGAGAAAACGTGCACAAGAAACCTTTTGGATAAATACTGCTTGATATGGTGTCTCCACTGAAAATTTTATCTTACATTGTTTCTTATCCTTCATCCATTTTATGTATAACATTGTTTGTTATCAAAGTAATTCCCCTTTTCACCAGACATACCAAGAACAGGTAATTAACTGTGTTTGCAAGGACCACCGCGACAAACATACCCTGAAGAAGAAAGGCCGTGCCTTTCGAAATATTGGAAAATATACTTCCCTGGTCGTGAAATCAGCCTTGCTCTTTTTTAGATTATTTGTTATACCAAGAACTGGTCACTTATATATTGTATATTTGAAGGTTTGGCAAGGAATTATGGGGTAATTTGAATGGATCCTAGCTCTTTCGCGAGTACAGTGGCCATTTTTTTTTTTTTTTGCATTTCTCGAAATATTACATGTAAGTAAACAATCAGAAAAGGTTTTAAAAATAAATGTACGACAATTAACGTTTGCTTCGATGGAATCAACTTAAGGCACAATTATGTTTGGATGATTCATTTTACATAGCCAAAAACGCTTAAAATTATGTATTTACATTACCATAAACTTTAAAGTACTAGCTTGTATCTCAGATAATAGCGATAAAACAAGAAAATTTAGGGGCTGTTTACATGGAGGGAGGAAGATCCTAGCACTAGCAAGATCCTAGAACGCGAAACAACTTTCCGTTTAGTTTTCATGCAGAAATTTCGGTCAGGAGCCGTTATCAAGTGGAGAAGGAAAAGAAAAAAATTATTTGCCTTTGGCAGTTGAATGCCCGGCTGCCTCCATGTCAGTTGTTCTTTTTCGTTCCTAGTACAAGGATTTTCCGAGTGAAGGTAGTTTACATGCTGCTAGGATCTTCCTATCTCTCAGGTACGAAGATCCTCTTGCTAGGAAGATATAATTAAGCGCTTGAGCCAAGCACAACTTTTTTACATGTAAACTGAATACAGAAAACATATGGCGTAAGGATGATCCGCCTTCTACTGGGATCTTCCTAGTGCTAGGATCTTCCTATCTCTCAGCTAGGAAGATCCTAGCGCTAAAAAGATTCTAGAAGCCGAAACAACTTTCCGTTTAGTTACATGCAGAAATTTCGGTCAGGGTGGTTATCAAATGGAGAAGGAAAAGAAAAAAAATGTCTGCCTTTAGCAGTTGAATGCCCGGCTGCCGCCTTGTTTGTTCTTTTTCGTTCCTAGTACTAGGATCTTCCGAGCGAAGGTAGTTTGCATGCTGCTAGGATCTTATTATCTCTTATCCTATCGCTAGGAAGATCCTAGGAAGATCCTAGCGCTAGCTATAGGGCCAAGAAACTTTTGGCATGTAAACTGAATTCAGAAAACATATGGCGCTAGGTAGATGCGCCTTCTAGTGCTAGGATTTTCGTCTCTCCATGTAAAAAGCCCTTTACTTTCAAGAATGTCTTTATAAATTAGCGAAATTTGACTCGACGAAAAGTGTTACCAGGATATTCAATCAAAAATTAGACTGAAAAGGGAAATGCATTTGTTCTTTAAAATTCAGGATTTGATACTAGAGGTAGAGACATCGATACTCCACGTTAGGAGTTTTAGATCGAGGGTCATTTTTTGAGAAAACATTTCTCTGAATATCCAGTCAGTTTTCTTGTAATAAAAATGTGATTCACGGAGTCGTGAAAAGAATAAAACCTACCTTCAGACTTGGCTTACTTTCACACGGGAGAATTAAAATGAAATAAGCGAAAAGTTTGATTTTATTTTCTGTTCGAATAACTTAAGGAAGAGCTTCTAAACCTTGATCCGGGACTCATTGTGTAAAAAATATTTTTTATTTTAGACTGAAAATTGCACGTCTCGCGATGATGTTATTTTACTTAATTTTACTATACTTGAATGCAAAAATAACAATGCTTTGAGTAGATTTAGATTGATAAATTTTGAAAAACTCAAAAGGTAAACGCTTTAAAAGTAACGAGAAGTAAGTCTTATGTACTTTAAAGCTGTACTGATTTTAGCTACCTTAAAAGGATTCAGGCTGGATTATGAAACTCACCAGACAAAATCTTTGTTGAGATAAATCGTTAATTAAGCAACCTTGATGTTTGCACTAGTGTCTTATCCTGTGGTCTGAGTTGGTTTGTCAATGTCACTTAAAATTCTAGCTGCGGCTTTCTGCGCTCTTTCTATACTATTGATTCAAACAAACGATTGAACACTCAAGGTGTTCACTACAATTAGAGACAAAAGACATGCAACTCCGTACAGTAAATGTTATAATTATTTGCGATGGGATTATGTCATACATTAACATTAAAGTCCTAGTAGTGTGCAGGCTGTTTGTCCCACGAACCTAGTTTAATGGCCTTAGCTCCCACGAGTCTCCTGTAGCTCAGTGGTAGAGCATCCGAACTAGTAATCGGAAGGTCTTAGGTTCGACTCCTGATAGGAGCACTCGGATTTCCAGTTCATTATTATCAGTTATAAATATTGTGGTGATTCGTTAAACAACAGTGAGCACAACAGACTCTGTCAGCTCACTTGATTGTGGAGAGAGTTACGGAAATTGTCTTTAATTAAAAGTTACGTACATTAAGCTGTTCTTACATTGGTCTTACCGCCACTTCACCGCTTAACGTCAATGAAATTGTGCATTTAATTTTATTCACAATGCTTTATTCGCTTTTCGTTTGGTAAAAGGCGGTTAAAGCTTTGAAGATTATTGCCAAATTGTCCAGATGCTTAATCTATAGGTAATTCACCTGAATTGACATGATTTTAATGCTAAAATCAATTGTAAAGTACATACACTTAAACATTCTTTGAGCTGTCAATTAACAGCACGTTTCGCAGGTGTAATCTTCTGTCCTTTACAGGTGGTTTGCAGCCAATTCCCAGAGATAAAAAAAAATGATGTGGCAGTTATGCTGGATGACAGAACCTTTTGTTTTGTCATCCAACATGGCCGCCATGCCATTTTCCCTTTGGATCTCCAGGGATTAGTTGCAAACCGCCTATAACGGGGTGTCCTCAAGGCAAGAGTTGAATGCAGTTGATTTGTGATCCTCTGGATTTGCTCTGACGAAGTGCGAACGCTGGAAATGTCAGCGCTCGAATCTCCTTAGAGGGTCTGTTATAGTGTGGCAGTTTGGCGGCTTAAGCCAATTTTGAGTGCCGGTTTGCGGTTTCATTCACAGGGGTTTACGGTTAAGAAATTATCGTGCGGTTGCGGGAAATCCTAAATTTAGCTCGCGGTTTTCGGTTTTTGCGTGTTTTGTGAGCGGTAAAGGTAACGTAAATTTCACAAGCTTGTTTTGTCCGTAAATCCATGTTAGAACGACCACATAAGAACAGACAACACACCCAGCCCTAAAAACTTGTACTTTTACAATTCGTTATAAACATCTCGAGCAATCTTTGTGTTTGTGATCAGCCCATTAGACGTCAAAACCTTTTTGTTCGCTGGTTACTGAATAGAGTTATAGAAACGATTTGTTCACCGGTTCATAAGATCTTGTGGTCTTTGTGAGGAGGAATACGATTATTAAGGTAACATATCGCAAAGAATTTGCTACGTGCTGTTAAAAGATCGGTTATGATGATACTCGTCTTACCTGTAGGGCGGCGTCGGATTTTAGAAGAAAACGAAAGCGGTTTGCGGTTTCGAAGGAACAAAATATGGTGGTTTACGGAATGTACGACCCCCCATAATAGACCCTCTCCTTACGATGGCCAAATTACCTTAAACAACTCTGTTCATAAATTAAACCAACCATTCGTTTCCACTTTCCACCGACGCAGCCCCAAAGTTTCTTTATAAACTAACACCCTTAAGTATCTCAATTGACTGAGTTAGGGAATGTGAACTTTCATTAAAAGCTTAACATAAAAAAGCGTCGCTAAAGTAGCATTGAAACTTTATGAACTAACTTTCGCCTCCGTCAATAGAGTTGGATTTTCATTACCAAGGAAGCTTACCCTCACTCCTCAAGCATTCGATTTGTTTCACAGAAGGAGATTTTTTTATTGCATTATTTCAAAGAGATGGTTGTGGTCGTCTCAGAAGATTACACGCCACATGATAGCTATCAAGGGAGGAAAACTAAAAATTGCTCAAATGTAATGGAATAAATGTGATGGAATATTTCCCGGAAGTTTATAGAGGACTTTAAGGGTAATCCTAAGTAATAGAGTTTATGTCCTTTTTCAGGGTCTTCAGGTCCTTTTTTTTTTTCTGAAATAACTGCAAGGCTGATCTGGCTGCGTAGAAAACTCGACACGACATAACATAATAGAGACCAAACCGAAAATCAAAATGCAACCGTGGACAGCTGCTTCCAGCTGGTTTGCCGGCTGTCATCAGCACGGTGTAGCAGCAATAAGTAGATCAACCAACGCGAGGTCAACAGTCTACCAAATGCACATTATGCTGACACAGGTCATAGCGCGTGACTACGAACAGTACAAACAATGATTTGATTTGGCTGAGTAGATCTTTTACCGATCCTGCGTATACTTGCAGCATTTTCGTTCGCGGTCCTGTACAGTATTCTCTTTCGTATTTTTCTGTAGGTCTTAGGACGGAATTACTTTTGGATGTGCTCCCTATAGTGTCATTAACCAATCGTGTCCGCCTTTTCAAGAGATTGCGCCTTTCCGTCTCTCGCTTCTGTCCTTGGGACCAGCCTTATATGACACTGACAACCAAACAACCCACACACTGATCTTCGAATGGCTACATTTCTTCGAAAGTTGATCATCGGGTTTACAAGTCCATTAAAAGTCAGGAATACGGTGAAAAAGAGCCTAAAAGGCCCTTTACTTCCGGTATAACCCAGTGCATTAACAACAAAAGGGACAGCTAAAGCTGGCAAGTGCGTAAACACGAACAATACGAGGATTATACCCACTGTTTTAGCGACCTTCTTTTCTCTGCTTAGCGCGGCTGCGGCCTGTCTCGCGCCTCTTTGCGGCATACTTTTCCGATGAGCTCTATTGGCCACAAAAATTCCAACGTGACAAAAGACGATTATCAAGCTACAAGCAATGCCAAATATCACGCCAATGATTGTTTTGATTTTAATTACAGGTAGAAAAGAAACCACTACTGCCAGCGTTACACTCGCTAGCCAGCTGATAAAGGCTTTCTTTCTTGCACGTGAACTGGTCATGTGACTGAAATACCATATAACGCTACTAACGGCGCGGTAGCGGTCTTCGCTAATAACGACCAGGTTTGCAAGTGTTGAAAAGATGCACAAAATAGCCAAAAAGGTTTCTTCACCTCCTGTTGGTGGACACAGATGAACATGAAAATATTTCTTTACATCTCTGTAGAAGCAAAACGTCGCCCAAATTAAGTCGGTGGCTGATAGACTACAAAAAAGTATGAGCGAAGGATGTTGCTGAGTTTTTATTCGCGCCACGGCAAACAGGAACAAGAAGTTGCTGAAGAAAGACAAGACTGCCAACGTCAGGTCCAGAGGAAGCAAAACGGAGTTGCTGATGAAGCGGAGCTTGTTTTGAGTTTCCATGGAAACATCAGGGACGAGGCATGCCAAATAAGGAAGTGGGCCGCTGTGATTGGTTGATCTGTTTGATGGAACTGCCATTGGCTGGATTAAGAGGTGTTTATTATCGCCCTTCACGGCACAATCTGTCGTGAAAAATAAAAGGCAACGAGAAAAAATTCATCCTTAAATGCATCCTTACTTCAATTCGCTTATTTCTTGCGTCATTAGCGCCCACTTAGAGCACATGTACATTGAAAATATAGCCGCCTTTCCTTGATGCTTAGCTTAGTCAATTAATAACTAGTTATTTTATCCTAAACGGGCGCAATAACCTATGTCTTTTATCTGGTTATTTCAACTTAAACATTATCCTTTTTGCGTTAAAAGATTTAAATTTTACGTCAGAAAAATGATTTATCGCTGAAATCGTGACCTTGAGAAAACGTGCACTAGAAACCTTTGGGATAAATACTGGTTGATCTGGTGTGTCCACTACAAATTTTATCTCACATTGTGTCTTATCCTTCATGCATTTTATGTATAACATTGTTTGTTATCAAAGTAATTCCTCTTTCCACCAGACATACCAAGAACTGGTCAAATAGACTTTGAAAGTTTGCAAGCAATTATGGGGTAACGAGCTCCTTCGCTAGCACGGTGGCCAATTTTTGTTGTCGTTGCATTTCTCGAACTATTGCATGTAAGTAAACAATCTGTAAGGGTTTGTACGACAATTAACGTTTGCTTCGATGGAATCACCTCAAGGCACAATTATTTCTGGATGATTCATTTTATTCATTTTACGTAGCCAAAAAAGCTTAAAATTATGTATTTACGTTACCATAAACTTTAAAATATTAACTTGCATCTCAGATAATAGCGATAAAACTAGAAAATTTAGGGGCTGTCTACATGGAAGGAGGAAGATCCTAGCCGGAACGCGAAACAACTTTCCGTTTAGTTTACACGCAGAAATTTCGGTCAGGGTGGCTATCAAGTGGAGAAGGACAAGAGAAAAATTTGTCTGCCATTAGCAGTTGAATGCCCGGCTGCCTCCATTTTTGTTCTTTTTCGAATTCGTTCCTATTACTAGGATCTTCCGAGTGAAGGTAGTTTACATGGAGCTAGGATCTTTCTAGTACTAGGATCTTCCTATTTCTCAGCTAGGAAGATCCTATCTCTAGGAAGATCCTAGCGCTAGGGCCAAGTACAACTTTTTGCATCAATGTAAAGTATATACAGAAAACATATGGCGCTAGGATGATACGCCTTCTACGATCTTCCTAGTTCTAGGATTTTCGCCCCTCCATGTAAACAGCCCCTTACTTTCAAGAATGTCTTTATAAATAAGCGAAATTCGACTTGACAAAAAGTGTTACCAGGATATTCAATCAAAGATTAGAAAAAGGGAAACGCATTTGTTCTTTAAAATTCAGGATTTCATAGAAGCTTTTTTTTTTATTTTTTTTTTTTATTTTTTATTTTTTTTTTTAATGCAACACAATTACTTACATTACAATACAAAAAACAAATACAGTACTCTGCTGCAACAATAAATACTACTTACAATGGGGTACTAACACGACTAAGATACAAATACGTATATCACTTACAGTACATTGGTATATTTACAATACGTTTTTAGTATTACTTGCAAAGCTATTACATAGGAGAGAGAGAGAAAAGGAAAAAAAACTATATATATAAATACATAAATGAAAAAAGAGAGAGATTACGGTAGAGGTTTGCATGGCTTTACCTTTACATGTGGATTAAGAAAAGGTTTTTGTTATGTCGTAGTGTGAGAGGAAAAGGGAAAAGTTTTCTATTTTGGGAGAAAGACTGCGCATTTTACATATCCAAATAAAATATCTGGCGATCAAAAAGTAGAAGTTTATGCTCTTGTTCTTGTTTGGCTTTAACCCTAATACCAGATATGGCGATAGATTAGTATTATTTGAAAGTTCTCCTCGGTTGATTGCCCATTGTTTAAAACCTTCCCAAAAAAGAGTGGATATCTCACATGTCCAGAAGAGATGGATGAGAGTCTCTTTATCATTTTGACAAAAAGTGCACTGCTCATTATCCTTTAGGTTTATTTTGGTTAAAAAACTGTTGGTCGCTAGTCTTCTGTGCAATAGCTTAAATTGGAAGACAAGGATTTCATAGAAGCTAGATACATCGATACTCCACGTTAGGAATCAGTTTAGATCGAGGGTCATTTTTTAAGAAAACATTTCACCGAATATAGCCAGTTTTCTTGTAATAAAAATGTGATTGTGAATAGTGAAAAGAATAAAACCTGCCCTCAGACTTGGCTTACTTTCACACGGGAGAATTAAAATCAAATACGCGAAAAGTTTGATTCTATTTTATGATCGAATAACTTGAAGAAGATCTTCTAAACTTTGATCCGGGATTCATTGTGTAAAAATTATTTTTTTAGACTGAAAATTGCACGTCTCGCGATGATCGATGTTATTTTACTTAATTTTACTTTACTTGACGGCAAAAATAACAATGCTTTGAGTAGATTTTGTTTGATAAATTTTGAAAAACTCAAAAGGTAAACGCTTTAAAAGCAACGAGAAGTAAGTCTTATGTACTTTAAAGCTGTACTGATTTTAGCTACCTTAAAAGAATTCAGGCTGGATTATGAATTCAAACTCACCAGACAAAATCTTTGTTGAGATAAATCCTTAATTAAGCAACCATGATGTTTGCACTAGTGTCTTATCCTGTGGTCTGAGTTGGTTTGTCAATGTCACTTCAAATTCTAGCTGCGGCTTTCTACGCTCTTTTATAAATAGTGAGTTTAACACTGAAAGATTCAAACAAACAATTGAACACTCAAGGTGTTCAATACAATTAGAGATAAAAGACAACTCCTTACAGTAAATGTTATAATGATTTGCGATGGGCCTATGCCACACATTAGCATTAAAATCCTAACAGTGTGCAGGATGTTTATCCCACGAGCCTAGTTTAATGGCCTTAGCTCCCAAGAGTCTCCTGTGGCTCAGTGGTAGAGCATCCGAACTAGCAATCGGAAGGTCTTAGGTTCGACTCCTGATAGGAGCACTCGGATTTCCAGTTCAAGTTTTTCCGTGTATATCCTGTGTCACTCACTGAAATACCTGAATAATACATTATTCTCAATTATCAATATTGTGGTGACTCGTTAAATAACAGTGAGCATAACGTACTCCGTCAGCTCACTTGATTGTGATGAGAGTTACGGAAATTGTCTTTAATAAAGAGTTACGTACATTAAGCTGTTCTTACATTGGTCTTACCGCCACTTCACCGCTTAACGTCAATGAAATTGTGCATTTAATTTTATTCACAATGTTTTATTCGCTTTCCGTTTGGTAAAAGGCGATTAAAGCTTCGAAGCTTATTGCCAAATTGTCCAGATGCTTAATCTATAGGTAATCCACCTGAATTGACATGATTTTAATCAGTAAAATCGATTGTAAAGCATTCACACTTGAACATTCTTGGAGCTGTCAATGAACAGCAAGTTTCGCCGGTGTAAGGATGTAACTACTCTTATTTGAAAATAGAGTTCCGTATTGATGCACATTTTGTCGCAAAATTTCAAATTACTTCGGCAAAAAATTCATGTTAGAAAAAGGGTTCTTTGTCAAAAATCTGAGCACTTTGGACCAAAATCAGCGAAATCGACGTGACTGCGCCTCTTTAAGCCTCCGAAGTTATGATTCAGAGCCACAAAAAAGCTCTTTTAAGAGCTTAATTTGAACTCGTAAACGCGAAAACCCAATATATATAGTGATCAAGCCTTAAAAAGTTGAATTCCACCTGAATGCGGTGCGGCTAAGTTTGTGCTAGAAAGACGTAACCGGCTTTGTCAGCCCCAACTGATTCCTGAATCCTAATCCTAATCCAGAATTCGTTCGATATGGTGACACAATTTATATTAATTCGTGCGTATATTCAAAATTAAATGCAAAAAACTAGGGAACATTACGAATAAAAATGCGACTTTTAGACTCCTTTGAAAACAAATACAAACAATCAATGTTTTATACACTGGATAAATGATTGATTTGAATGTCAATGAGTGGTATATATACGTGAAAAATATATCATGTTGTTTTGAGCCTTGACTAAAAAAAATACAAAGTCGGCATCTATCGAGCTTAAAACATAGCATCACTTGTTTTCAAATCATACATTGTAGCTCAGTTTTAAGATGAATCTAGTGTCGAATTTTCTATTTCGTTGTATATCTTGCCTTATAGTTTTGCAATAGCATATCAGAAGTTTAGCCCCTTTTTCTTAGATATCATTGGAACGAGGTTTAGCCGTCAGTTTTTGCATAATTTATACATGTTCCTGCAATTTGATTGACTAAATAAAAGGGGCAATTGAGCGCCCTATATGGAGGAGAACGCGTACTCGAGTAAGTGGGTACTTAACCCGTTAAGCTGTAAAGTGGCGGAGGCGATGTAAGAACGCGTAATGTGTTTTAAGCGTAAAAATTGTCGTAAGTTGCCATTAAATTGCTATCAACGTGAATTTTACGGAAGCGGCACGCTGAATTTTAGGGAAGCACAAAAGAAAGTGCTTTTCTTTATCCATTCTTGTGCAAGGTTGAGATCTTTCTCAGGAAATTGCCCCCGTCGCTGTCTAGTGAGAAGTCATAATAAGTGTCGCAAGGTTGTCTATTACCTCCCGTTACAAAAAATTACTTCACGGTTCTTGAGAATTTGTTAAATTTACTATTTAATAACTAGCGCGGAAAGCCGAGAACCAATATTTTGAGTGAGCCTTACAACCAACTCACACCGCCGAATAGTCATTAATTTCAGTGCGTATACATAAAAGATTCCTCATCGCAAAGGAAGATTCTGTTTAGTAAGTTTAATCATCGATAATTTGTGTTTAATTTGTGTTTAATCATCTATAATTTGTGTTGAATTCACATTAAAAATTGGCAAATTGTGAGGATTTATAAGCTAAAACTAATGGCGTTGTTATCGTGGCAGTCAAAATAGATCGCCCATCATCGCAAACATGAGTTTCATAGTTTCAAATGAAAATAAATTTGACGAGTCAATGCTGATCAATGTTCTCTGCGCTCTACATTCAGTATCATTGCAAAGCAGAAACGAAAACAGACAGTTTGCTGTATTTCATTCTCCTCTGTGACATAACCCGGTTTGAACGCAGGTTTAATTCATCTCACGATACGAAAAGATGATTTAGCAGAAACTGATCTTGCTCTGAGTAAAATATTTTCTAAAAAAACTACGCTTAAAAACTCTCCAACGTAGAAATGAATTTCTGCTGCTGTTTCGCTACTTCTATTAAATCCTCAAAAGTGAAGTTAAAAAGAAAATGTTTTTTTTTATTGCTTATTTATCAAGGAAATCTTGAAAAAACTTTTCTTTGTTCTACATGGAAGTCGACTGAGAAAAAGATTAGAGTTTTTCTTAGCTTCAGATAAATCATGCCATATAATTGCGCTTTCAATCACATGCTACCAAATAACAGACTATTTTCCCCGTTGTTTTTAATTGATTTTTCGTATCAGATTGGGCTACGAAGAGCGACAGTAAGGCATAACTTTCATCCTCTCAATGACGGTTCCACCGAACGGATGAACCAATCACAGCAGCCCACTTCCTTATTTGGCATGCCTCGTGCCTGATGTTTCCATGGAAACTCAGAAAAAGTCCGATTCATCAGCAACTCAGTCGTTTTCCTTCCTCTGGACCTGACGTTGGCAGTCTTGTCTTTCTTCAGCAACCTCTTGTTCCTGTTTGCCGTGGCGCGAATAAAAACTCAGCAACATCCTTCGCTCATACTTTTTTGTAGTCTATCAGCCACCGACTTTATTTGGGCGATGTTTGGCTTATACAGCGGGATCAAGAAATCCCTTCATGTACATCTGTGCCCTCCAAAACTAAAGGAAGAAATTTACTGCACTATTTTCTGCGTTCTTGCAACCCTTAGTAACCTGGCCGTCAATAGTAAAGACCGCTGCGCGCCGTCAACAGGCCTCTCTGGTATCTAGGTCACATTACCAGGTCACGTGCTATAATGGAAGCCATTACCAGCTGGCTAACGAGTGTGACGTTAGTGTTAGTCATTTTTTTGGTGGAAAAATTTCAACCTGAGATTAAAATCAAAACCATCATTGGCGGGCCATTCTGCGCGGCTTACAGCTAAATAATCGTTGTTTATAACTTTGAAATTGTTGTGACCAACAGAGCTCATCGGAGAAGAATGCCGCAAAGTGGCGCAAGACATGCAGCAGCAGCGCTGAGGAGAGAAAAGAAGGTGGCTAAAACAGTGGCTCTTAGCGCTGGTGTTTACACGCTTGCCAGCTCTGATTACTCCCAATGTTCTTAATGTACTGGGATACTATAAAAATAAAGCGCCTTTTGAACCATTTTTTATGATATTCATTACGTTAAATGGTCTCTTAAACCCGCTTATCAACTTTGCAAGAAATGAAACCCTCCCGGAGATCGTTAGTTGGATTATTTGGATGTCAACGCCATGTAAGGTTGGTCCCGGGGGCAGCAGAGGGAGACGTACCGACACTAAGAAGGACCAACGCGTTTGCTTAATGATACCGGCCGTGCCTTTAGTGCTGCAGAAACATAACGCTCAGAAACTCGGCTATTCGTTGATTTATTCTCTATGAGGTGGGACCAACTGGTGAAATTTAAGGCGGAAATGCGACAAAAGTCAGTTTCAAAAGGGAGAGGTAGAGGTCAGGTAAATATAACGAATTCAAAGAACCTTTTAGTCTTAAAGAAAATTTCAATCGTAGACGGCTGGGATAGACGTTTGACCGATCATAGTTGATTCCTTTCCGTTTCCGCCTTTATTTACTTTGTGGGTGAATCGAAACATTTAATTCAGAGGTAGTTGCATGGATAAAACGCCACCATCTCGTCCTTCCCTAACGGAGAAAAAATGAACGATCTTTAAATTAAAGGGTAAGATACCTCCCCCCCCCCCCCCCCCACCCCACTTTAGGGTAGCCCCGTAAATTTGAATGGAATTTTAAGAGGGTTGAAGAAGAGATAAAAGAAAGAAAATGATTTTTAAAACACAAACAGACAGTTGATACCCACGCAAGAGCACTTCAGGCTGCTAGTGGACTAATTTGGTATTCGTCTATTAATTATTAACCACAAATTCTAATTTTAAAACTTCACAAAATCTTCAATATTTCTTATTTCTCTTACTTTTACCAATCTTTCTAGAAAAACTATCTCCTCCCAAATATACCCAAAATTCACCTAAAAATTTACAAAACACCCCACAACATAGATTCACGGGATAAGCAGAGCGTTTTTGGAATGCTTGAAACGTGAACGAGATATTTCCATTAAATCGATTTTAAGCGGCTTGGAAACGGCTTTCAGGTTTACCCCCGCCTTAAAATGATGACGATGATGATGATGATGATGATGATGATGATGATGATGATGATGATGATACCGACAATACCAAGAGAGAAATGTTTTGACCTTACGTTAAAAATAACGGCTGTAATTAGGTAACCGATCTTAGGGGTATCTTTACTTCGAGAATTGCGTCATATGATCTTCACGACGCCACTTTTTTTTTCACTATACTAATAATAGTGATGATGCGACTCTTTAAAATTATCTCCCCAATGAGGATTAGCAAAGTTAATTCCTTTGTCCGCTTTCAAAGGAGTATTATTTTTGTTTTACTGGTTTCCTGTAGTGGACCCCACGCGTCAAATATGTTCATTCAAGTATTGTAATTATTCCCTCGTGTGAATACTGAAAATACGCCTTAATAAACTTAAGATGTTGTTGTTGTTGTTGTTGTTGTTGTTATTGTTATTATAATTATAAAAGATAGTGAAACAGTAACGGTGATTTCAAAAAGGGTAATTTCTAGGTCCGTAAAACTAGACTGGGAACCGTGTAGAATTGAATGCGAGTATTAGAGAGGTTTCAACATTTAGTTTTCATAAGAGGGTTCTTTAAACCAATACAATTATATTTCTGTTGCATGGATAATGAGATAATGAGAGATAATAGTTAATTAAACCACCCTTGGCAGCCAATAGGCTGAATTACGGATAATTTACAAATTTGGCAGAGCAAAAAAGGTAAAAAATAAGAACTAGACAAATATAAAAATATAATAAAATCAAAAATCCAAAACTAAACGATCGAAGAAGCACTATAAGAATCTAAGGGAGTCAAATATAGCCGAACTTTAGGTATAATACAAAGGAGTGTTCATGGCATTGAACATGATAAAACTTCTTTGGAATCTGTTCGTCTTACACAATGGCATAGAGAACATACGCGTGCGTCTCAAAGACCCAGGACAACTATTGCGCATAGGCAACAGGCAATGAAGTTTGATAACACTGTTTTCCATAATCTCTCTCATTAAATAGGCGCTGTCATTTAGAGCTTTTGCATCCATAGTTGAAATATTGGTCAAATAGATTCAAATTGCTTTTTGTCATGGTGTCAGCCTCATGAACAATTTTGTTGCTTTACACTACAAGAGATCGCCAGCGAAAAGTATTCAGAACAATTTGTTTAGGTGCGTTTATGGATGTGGTCCGCTACATTCAAAATTTCCCAATGACCCCGGTTATTAGATAATTGGTCCCAAAATATTTTTCTGCTCACTTCGGGAATACCTTATCAAGTAAAGGAAGTAAATTTGAAAAGTGGGGGATTCCCCCATACATCCGCACGAAATTTGTTGTTCTTTTGGGAAATTTTCCAACGCACACGCCGCGGTAGGTACTTTAAGTAGGGTCATTAAAATGTATCATAATTATAATAAAATAGCAAAGTGTATCACAATGGTAATAAAAGAAAGCCAAAAGTGTATAGCCATAAATAGCCATGTATAGACATGTATAGCCGTGATTAGCCATGCATTGCCATGTATAGCCTAGTATAGAGATGTATAGCCGTGTATAGCCATGTATAGCCATATATAGCCGTGTATTGCCATGTATAGCCATGTATAGCCATGTATAGCCGTGTATGGCCATGAATTCCCAAGTATTGCCATGTAAAGCCATGTATACCCATGTATAGCCGCGTATCGCCATGTATTGCCATGTATAGCCGTGTATCGCCGTTTATATCCATGTATGGCCATGTATTGCCATGGATAGCTATGTATACCCATGTATAGCCGTGTATAGCCATGTATAGCAGTGTATAGCCATGTATTGCCATGTATAGCCATGTATAGCCGTGTATCGCCATGTATTGCCATGTATAGCCATGTATCGCCGTGTATATCCATGTATAGCCATGTATTGCCATGGATAGCTATGTATACCCATGTATGGCCGTGTATAGCCATGTATAGCCATGTATAGCCGTGTATCGCAGTTTATAGCCATTTATTGCCATGTATAGCCATGTGTAGCCATGTATAGCCATGTATAGCCGTGCATAGCCTTGTATTGTTAGTATAGCCGTGTATAGCCGTGTATAGCTGTGTATTGCCATGTATAGCCATGGATAGCCATGTATGGCCGTGTATAGCCATGTATTGCCGTGGATAGCCATGTATTGCCTTGGATAGCTATGGATAGCCATGTATAGCCGTGTAAAGCCATGTATAGCCGTGTATAGTCGTGTATAGCCGTGTATTACCATTTATTGCCATGTATAGCCATGTGTGAGCCATGTATAGCCATGTATTGACATGTATAGCCATGTATAGCCGTGTATAGCCATATATTGCCATGTATAGCCATGTATAGCCGTGTATAGCCGTGTATAGCCATGTATAGCCGTGTATTGCCATGTATTGCCATGTATAGCCGTGTATAGCCATGTATAGCCGTGTATTGCCATGTATAGCCGTGTATTGCCATGTATTGCCATGTATAGCCATGTGTAGCCATGTATAGCCATGTGTAGCCATGTATAGCCATGTATTGCCATGTATAGCCGTATATAGCCACGTATGGCCATGTATTATCGTGTATAGCCATGTATAGCGATGGATAGCCATGTATTGACATGTATTGCCATTCAGTTTATAGCCGTGTATAGCCGTGTATTGTCATGTATTGTCGTGTATAGCCATGTATAGCCGTGTATTACCATTTATTGCCATGTATAGCCATGTGTAGCCATGTATAGCCATGTATAGCCGTGTATAGCCATGTATTGCCGTGTATAGCCATGTATAGCCATGTATAGCCGTGTATTACCATTTATTGCCATGTGTAGCCGTGTATGGCCATGTATTGCCATGTATAGCCAATGTAGCCATGTATAGCCATGTATTGACATGATTGCCATGTATAGCCGTGCATTGAAATGTATTGCCATATATAGCCGTGTACAGCCGTGTATCGCCATGTATAGCCGTGTATGGCCATGTATAGCCGTGTATAGCCGTGTTTAGCCATGTATAGCCGTGTATTGCCATGTATTGCCATGTATAGCCATGTGTAGCCATGTATAGCCATGTATTGCCATGTATAGCCGTATATAGCCACGTATGGCCATGTATTATCGTGTATAGCCATGTATAGCCATGGATAGCCATGTATTTCCATGTATTGCCATGTTTAGCCGATCGGCCAGTAAGTATATTTGTGTTGGCGGTAAGATAGGGTACTGCTTAGATTGTTAGTTAGTCTATTAAAATTAAATCTTTTACGTTTTTTCGTTAGAATTTAAAGCAAAGTAGTTATTCCTATTTCTCCTTTTTCTGTGAATCGAGATAACCAGGCTTTCTTTCTACAGTGTAAAAAGAGTCTTGTGCGAACTCTTCAATTCAACTTATCAAACAAGTTAACTTACTTTTACGACCGGGTGTCATTTTTCGACGTTCACCCCTTGGTTTTTTCATGTAATCTTGGCACATGTTACAAATGTAAGGAGGCAAATATGGGGCTTGAAAGGGTGGGTCCATATGCCATCGCTCTTCAGAGCAGCAACAATAAGTTTATGATCCGAAAGAATCTTATTGGACAAGAAGTACTCTCAGCAAAACCAATGAAAAAATCTCTGGTTAGGTTTTTTACTAGGGTGCTCAAATGCCTCTCTTTCGTTTTCACGGCGAAGCAATCGAAATTCGAAGCGTTTGGACGCCAGATAGAAGATTCCTATTCATGATTAATAAGAACCGCTATCCGTATTTACAATCAACCATTTACAATACCTCAACATGCAAATGTATGAAATATAACAAAAATATACTTACTGGCCGATCGGCTAAACGTGTGCAATACACGGTTATAAACGGCGATCTACAGGTATACATGGAAATACATAGCTATCCATGGCTATCCATCGCTATCCATGGCTATACACGGCTATACACGGCTATCCATGGCTATCCATGGCAATACATGAAAATACATGGCTATCCATGGCTATAAACGGCTATACACGGCTCTACATGATAATAAATGGCTATACGTGGCTATTTAAGAATTGGTTCATGCTTAGCGTGCGTATATCGAGTTATGGATGCACGCGGGAAGTTTGGAGAGCACGAGAGAAGCGTAAGAGTTGGCCGAGAGCAACTCTAGCTTCTTGAGTGCTCTCCAAACTTTCCAAGTGCATCCATAACTCGATAGACGCACAGCTAAAAGCATGAACCAATTATTTTATAACATAGTGAAAATAAAGTTAATGATTCCTGGAAAACAGGTTTTGTTCCCGATTAATTACAAAATTCTCTGTACAAAAATAAAGGGCGAAAATGGTTTCTCATATCGGTTTAATCTTAACGTTTCATTAAACTTCAATCTCTTATAAATATACATTTTTTATGGTGTTGTCTCTCTGTAAAAGTTTTTTAATAACACAGTGCGCGCATGCTTACCCCATCTGACTTGCACACGTCATCGGATGGACGCACGGCCGTGCCTATGTTGAGAAATGTACCATGATGACGCCAATAGGAATAAGATTAGGATGCACGCGCGCTATGTTATAAATACGGCTATACATGGCAATACATGGCTCTACATGACAATACATGGCTATACATGGCTATACATGGCAATACACGGCAATATATGGCTATACACGGCTATACATGGCTATACATGGCTATACATGGCTATACATAGCTATACATGGCAATACATGGCTATACACGGCTATACACGGCTATACGTGGCTATACATGGCAATACAAGGCTATACATGGCAATACATGGCTATACATGGCTATACACGGATAAACATGGCTATACATGGCAATACATAGTATAACATGACTATACATGGCAATACATGGAAATACATGGCTATCCATGGCTATAAACGGCTATACACGGCTATACATGGCTATACATGGCTATACATGGCTATACATGGCAATACATGGCTATACATGGCAATACACGGATATACATGACTATACATGGCAATACATGGAAATACATGGCTATCCATGGCTATAAACGGCTATACACGGCTATACATGGCTATACATGGCTATACATGGCTATACATGGCAATACATGGCTATACATGGCAATACACGGATATACATGACTATACATGGCAATACATGGAAATACATGGCTATCCATGGCTATATACGGCTATATATGATAATACATGGCTATACGTGGCTATATACGGCTATACATGGCTATACATGGCAATACACGGCTATACATGACTATACATGGTAATACATGGTAGTACATGGCAATACATGACTATACACGGCTATACACGGCAATAGATGGCTATACACGGCTACGCATGGCTATACACGGCTATACATGGCAACAGATGGCTATAAACGGCGATACACGGCTATACATGGCTATACACGGCTATACATGGCAACACATGGCTATAGACGGCTTTACATGGCAATACATCACTTTACGTGGCTATAAATGGCAATAAATGGCTATACATGTCAATACATGGCTATACACGGCTATAGACGGCAATACATAGCTATACACGGCTATTCATGGCTATACACGGCTACACATGGCTATACATTGCAATACACTGCTATACATGGCTATACACGGCTATACATGGCAATACATGGCAATAGATGGCCCCACATGGGCATACATGGCTATACATGGCAATACACGACTATACATGGCAATACATGGCTATACATGGCTATACATGGCAATACATGGCTATACATGGCAATACACGGCTATATATGGCAATACATGGTTATACATGGCTATACATGGCAATACATGGCAATAAATGGCAATACATGTGTATATATGGCAATACACGGCTATACATGGCAATACATGGCTATACATGGCAATACATGGCAATAGATGTCAATAAACGGCTATACATGGCAATACATGGCTATACATGGCTATACATGGCAATACATGGTTATACATGGCAATAGATGGCAATACATGGGTATACATGGCAATACACGGCTATACATGGCAATACATGGTTATACATGGCTCTACATGGCAATACATGGCAATAGATGGCAATAAACGGCTATACATGGCAATACACGGCTATACATGGCTATACATGGCTATACATGGCAATAGATGGCAATACATGCATATACATGGCAATACACGGCTATACATGGCAATACATGGCTATACATGGCTATACATGGCTATACATGGCAATACATGGCAATAGATGTCAATAAACGGCTATACATGGCAATACGCGGCTATCCATGGCAATACATGGCTTTACATGGCTATACATGGCAATACATGGTTATACATGGCAATAGATGGCAATACATGGTTATACATGGCTATACATGGCAATACATGGCAATAGATGGCAATAAACGGCTGTACATGGCAATACACGGCTATACATGGCTATACATGGCTATACATGGCAATACTCGGCTATACATGGCATATAAGGGTATATATGACAATACATCATATAATTATGATACACTTTAATAACCCTACTTAAAGTACATACCCACGCCGCGCACGTTCGACCGCTGTCCTGAGCGTGCCATGATGATTACGTCATTGTTCTATTTTTTTATTGGCTGGCTATTTTGGGAGCTGCCCGCCATATAAAATGAACTGGCCGACTGGGAAAAAGCTCGGAAAGAAACCCGGTATAAAAGGAGCTGATAAATATAACTTCATCATGTCCAATCTCGGTATACATCGAGTGGAAACCTTCTTCTGCACAAATGGCCAAGACGAACTCCAGGCACCTGATGAACGCATTGAAAATAGTGCTTGTTGGCGATGCAAAAGTCGGGAAAACATGGCTGCTCTCTCGAGCTCATGAGCTGTACGCTACTTTGTGCGATGGTTACAGTTTGCTTAAAAAGCCGTTTGATCCTGCATTAGTGTATTCTCCAACAGCCTTTGAAACCTGTTTTACAAATGTCGACACTGCAGATCTCGGGAATTACCAGACAAACATTTGGGACACCGGTGGAAGTGCAATCTTCAATTTCGTTCGGCCGGTAGCTTACATTCGTGCCGATGTCTTCATGCTTTGCTTTGATTTGTCCAATCGTGAGTCGTTTAACAACGTAATAGACAGGTGGCTGCCTGAACTTCACAAGTATCAACCGAAAACGCCGGTTCTTATTGTGGGTACGAAGTCTGATCTCCGAGGCGAGTCTGAAAGGTAAACGATGTCCCCACCCCCGGCCCTGTATCAGGGCTATCATAGCTTTCTTAGTAGTGCATATAGTCCCGAGACTATGATTTCCACACAGCCACGTACATTAATTTATACGTACAGACATTTTTCTTCTTCTTCTTTTTTTTGTTTTAGCATACTGAAATGCCAGGGGTGATCATCGTATACCCTTTAGGTGTGAATTTGCAAATTCGTGTTAACTGCTGATGGTGCAAGAATCTGCATTTGCCACTAGTAGAGTTTTTTTAAAGTGACTAGGAGCCAAAAAGAAAACAACATCACAAAATGAATAGATATACATGTAAATTGTAAAAAATTTCAGGGACAAAAGATTAAAAAACATGACTTCGCCTGGGTGGGTTGACATCTTGACCATCACTTTTCTATAAAAGAACACATCCAAGTCAGCTTTCCTGGCAGATGCCGTGGTCTCTTGCCTACTACTGGAACCTTTCAAGCACGAATAAGAGTGTTTGATCTGTCTCCGATTTCCAAACACCTAGCCTCGTTTTTTCCAGCCCACTTCTTGGTGTTTGGTAGCCCGCGAACAGGCTTCCTGGCGCATGCTCAGATGGGAAGGGGGAGAGAGAAGGGAAACTTCTCCCTTCTCTCTCCCCCTCCCCCTCCCCGTCTGAATGCACGCTGGGAAGCCTGTTCGCAGGCTACCAAACACCAAGAAGTGGGCTGGAAAAAATGAGGCACAGCCAAATTTTTTTTAAACCAACTTCGAGGTGTTTGGAAATCGGATAAAACACTCTTTCCAGTGTTTAATATAGCTTCTCAATTACCATTTATAACTCTTGGAGAAATTCAAAGCAAACTAGTTCACCATTTTTTATGATAATTAAGGTCACTTTTCGAAACTTCCTTCATGGTAGTGATTTCTGTTTTTTCCTCTTCATGCATTATTAAATTAAATGAATTTGAGAAGTTTATTGCCATAGTGATTAGTATGCCACCTGACAAATCTGCCCTTCTTTGCAGCAGTAGTTCCAGTGATTTGGTATCAGCTTGCGAAGCCCAAACTGCTGCTGAGAGCATGGGATGTCTATACCAAGAGACTAGTGCACAGACTGGTGAACTTGTTGCCGCTGCTTTTGAAACAGCCGTCAAACTTGGGCACACAAAAAGAAAGGACGAAGATGAGCAATCACAGAGATCACAAATTCTCAACAATGACTTTGATCCAACCTGGATTCCACCAATGAGTGAGTGATTATATCTTGGGAATATTAAATCATAGAGTTCCGTGATAATTATTATGAATGTACACCTACAAGTTCACTTTTAAAAATTTCACATGCACTGCCATCATTTTTTTTATGACCTATGATTGCCACTTAATCATGCAGAAAGCACAGATTCTTTTTGTGAAAGTACAATTGGGCAACCATCAGTGATATAACAGTATTATTAATATTGTCTTTAAAAGCAGAAGTAGGCAATACTAATTTCTAATTTTTTGTACATGTAGTCATGCACTCACTACAATAGATGTTCATTCACTTGTTACAGAAACGTTCCCTTTCTTTAGTTAATAAACAAGTTTCATCAATCTGCAGTAGGCTTTATGATCCAAATGTGTTGTGGTACAAATCCCTTCCTTAGATCTCACACTGCCTAATTAATTTGTGGACTGATACATAAATGATATAGAACTGACTGCAAGTCAACCACATACAGTAGCTCTACATTTAAGTTTACATGTTGCTGTCATTTCTTTAGACTTGTGAGAAACTTTACTCCATGTCAATAGCTAGCCCTGATCCTTACCCAAATAAATGTGTTAGCACGCTGTTACCAAAATTTAATAAAATCTTGAGAGAATCCTCCTATAAACTACAGAAGTAGACCCCCCCCCCCCTCCCACCCCAGTTAGAAGAGGGGGAAGGGGTGGAGGTACAGAAACTTGTTTACTTTCAGTCTGGAGGCAATTGAAATTGGGATAATAAAAGATAATGAAATTTAAGTACTTGAAGCTAAAGTCAAGGGTATTTTCAAAAACCCATTCCATTGCCATGGTAACAACTAACTTTTAAAAGCTATTGGCGATGATCAGGTAATTTTATGATATCAGAATCTTATCTGTCATGTGCTGGCTGTATGATTAAAGGCCATGTCAAATGCATACTCATGCAGTTAAAGAACAAAATTTTTAATCCAATAATATTATTTGTTGTTGCAACATAGGGTCCCCTCCGGACATCAAGATTGCACCTTCAACTTATGTCAGTGATTTCAAGAAAGTTCTGGAGGACACCATAAATGCTGATGTTCTTTTTGAATTTGAAGATGGGAGCCAAAGTATTCCTGCACATAAGATTGTGCTGTGGCTAACTCCTTCTGCTTTTAAAGATGTTTTGCAAGATAAAAGTATTAGCAACTATGAACAATTCAAAGACCTGTTTGAAGTTACTGAATTTTCTGATGATTTTAAGCCATCACTGAATGACTTAACTGGCCAGGAAACTTGCCCAAAAATGAGAACTGTCATAGGTTTGAAGAATTGGATTTCCAGGGAGACCTTTGTTAAGATTTTAGAGTTTTTGTACACTGGAGAGGCAGGAATTTCAAAAGATATGGAACAAAACAAAATAAAGGAACTCTTAACAGCTTCAGAGAAGTTAAAAGTTCAATCACTCATAGACGTTTGCAATTATTTGCTTGAACGTGTGGATCCAAAGAAGGATGGTGACGATGACCAGAAATCACAAAGCTCAAATCAGGCAGAGAAAAGACTTCCACATCTCTCCACCCCACCACCACGAAATGTACAAACTCTGTTTCTGGACAAAGAAGCGACCTTGTTTTCAGATGTGACATTTCATGTGGATGACACTCTGGTTTATGCTCACAAGGCAATCCTTGTTGGAAGATCTTCTATTTTCGCTGCCCTCCTGAGTGGACGTTTTAGAGATGGTAAAAGCTCTGAGGTATTAAAATGTTGTTATTTTGTGAAAATTAATGTAACTTGGCATTTTTTGGTTGGGCTTTTATCTGCTTGGGTTCTTTATCCCCTGGGTCTCAGAGACCATAATGTGCTGATCAATTCAAAACTTCAACATTCTCCTCCCCCCACCCCACCCCCATTTGAACTTTTGAAAATTAGGTTATACTTTCTCGCCTCCCAGGGCCAAAACTGATGCCGTTCAAATGCCTGCCCGCAAGTGCTCCAAGACTTTTTCTCAAGGACAAATTGTCAGCTTTGATCTTTCAATAATTCCCGCATGTTCTGACCTTTAAAAACTATTTAAATGAAGCCATATTGAGTGAGCCAACTGGGAAATCCTGCCCTTGAAAAACATCTTAACTCCCAAAAACAGGAAAACCCAAGTATAAAATCCACTAAACCAAAAGAAAAATCTAGTTTTAAATTCCCAACCCCGATCACTGCCCCATCATGGGTGATGAAGGTTTTTATTGATCGGCACATTATTTATTCATTCACTTTTGTATGATCGTATAAATGTGAGAGTTCAACCAGCTTAAATTGTAATATTATCCAATCATCCATCCAGCCATTGATTGGTTCATTTATTTGTGCAGTCAATCAGTAAGACAGTTACAAGTCAGTTTTACCTTCAACTTAGTAGTTACCTACCTTTCTTCCTTCCTTTCTTCCTCCTTTCCTCTTCCTTCCTCCTTCAAGTTCTTTTAACTGTCTTTGTTTAGTCATTCATGCTGTAAAATTTTGGTGCTTAAACCAACCAAAAATCCTCCCATCTTCCATCTACATACACCATGAAAAACCTTCTTTAATGACCTTCTGACACTCCACATAAAACCTTGTCCTCAAAACTGTACATTAATTTTTATTGTCTATTTAATTCAGGTGCATTTGCATGGAATTGATTGTCAGAGTTTCTTGGCTTTGTTGGAGTACCTTTATACAGATCATTGCACGTCTCTGGAAAGGATCCCGGTGGAGAATGTACTTATCCTTGCAGATCAGTTTTGTTTGGCACGCTTGGTGCAGATTTGTGAAAGCCACATACACAAAGATTTGCAGCAGATTCTAACTGAAGCATGCTTGCCAGATTCCAAGGAGATTATGGATGCACTGGCCTTCTCCAGGGTCAGTAACCTTACATTTTTCATAAACACTGTAACAACTGTTATGAATGGTGCATCCTAGTAATATGGAGATATATATTCTTGTACAGTTCATAACCATGTGGGAAAAGCAGCTACGTGATCTTAGAAGGGGCGATTGGAATACAGAAAGAAAATTGGGGGTATAACCACACATTTTTCAGAGATAATAAATGCGACAATAATTCTAAAATGCTGTATTAAAATACAAAGCAATGAATGACATTTTCTGCCAAATTAAACCTCAATTACTCTATCTCAATTCCAAAATGCTGTAAAATACAAACCAATGTAAGACATTTCCTTCCATATTAAACCTCAATTATCTCTCGAATATACATGCAATTTTCCTTTTTGGATATCAAGAACCCTTGCTGAGATCCGTTTTCCCCCCATAGTTATAAACAGCACAGAAATATCCCTGTATCAGTACTGATGCCACCCTGATAGGAATCTCGAGTTTCTCAAACCAGAACATACATGTATGCACAGTAATAAAAGGAGGCTGATGGCTTATCTTTTCCTTGTAAAAATAGTTTAACTCAAACCCATTCCCCTCAGATGGCATTATATGTAAATGTATTTGTTTTTTTCCATCACTTGAAAAGAGAGAGCGTTATTGTCTTGATTCTAACTTTGTTTTTTCGAAGTTGTTAGAAGAAGGTGTTTTCAACACTGTTGGGGATTAAAGTGGTCTGTTTATCCCACCCTTCACCATAAAATAATTATTAATTTTACACCCACTTGCAGTTTTTTGTCAAGATAGCTACTTTTAAAATCATGCATTAATTTTAGCCCACCCTTGAGTGCAAACAAGAACTGTTCATTGTCTACACCAGTAGTGTTAGGCAGTGATGTAC
This sequence comes from Pavona decussata, assembly GCF_977016875.1. Lineage (NCBI taxonomy): Eukaryota > Metazoa > Cnidaria > Anthozoa > Scleractinia > Agariciidae > Pavona > Pavona decussata. Next base: position 447,666 of record NW_028145449.1, read on the forward strand.
TTATCCAGGGTGTACCCCACTCTCTCCTCCCAGATGTTCAATGCAACACAGCTTACCAACTGGTATCTTCACTTCATTGCCTTTAACTTCACAAGTTACCAGGGGACTGGGAAAGAGCTAGACTTGATTGTCAAAGAGAACAAGCAGTTCTTTGAAGAACACCGCTGGCCACCCCAGGACTACTTGCAGGCTCTGGAGCAATACAAGCTTGGTACAAAGGGAATTATAGCCGTCACAAGAAGACTGCGTCTAAAAAGACATTCGTGTTTGCCACGGATTAAGTGTGTTGTTATGTAGGAGAACTGTTTGAGTGTCAAAAGGTTTAAAAGGAGCACTGTCCTGGTGATTTTGCTGTATTTTGGTGAAAACTGCTCAGACATTTGAGGAAAAACGTCTTTGCTAACATGAAATTGCTCTCAGAACACCGGGAAGAAAATATTACGGGATTTCTCCAAGGAAAAACAAACTATAATTAGTTTTTAGCGACTTATCTAAAATACACAGTCAAGAATCCTAGCCATCCGCAGACAAAAATGATTGACACTAGTTTCTGTAAACTAGTAGGGTTATTGTTAACAAAACTTAACCAGTATTTTAACGATTCTATCGATTGAAGTATGTTTTTTTGGCTATACAAAGTAACACTAAAATATGTGATACTGCCCCTTTAAACACTCACCACAAGATAATTTGATAAATAGTCTTCTCAAGCTCATTAATTTGTCCAGTCCAGACATTTCAGCTAATGCATCTTTAATCTTTAATCCTTATTTGGTATAAGGCTACACAGATACGTCCATGTCTTTGAAAGGGCACAAAGCGATCTGGGAACACACGGGAGATGGGCCGTTCTTTTATAACAGTTTTTGTCAGACTCCCAGCTTGCTGAGTGTAGAGTATATTAATTCTATACTCGATCTATTTTTATACGTTATCCAGTGTTTATTTCTATACTTGATATTGATTTGCGCATTACAAGTATTTAGATAATTTATTTTTATGATTATTAGGACTTTTATTGTTTGTTGTTTTCTGTGGGTCTAATGTTAAAGACACGGAATCGAAAGTTCGTATTGCAATATAAATTTTCGATCCTGAAAACGAAACTCTTTTTTGTTTGAAATACAATGTGACAGGATCAAGGAACAACTTTTTCTCTAACGTGTTAAAAAATGTTTTGATTTTATGATTGAGAGATTTTCCTCTTGTAAACAATTTTACATGAGACTGGCATGATTCCTGAATAAAGAAAAAATGACAACAATAACCACCTCTCTTACAGTGCGTTTATTTGTTAATGCATCAGTCAATTTCAGCTGTGCCCATCCCCCCCCCCCCCGGACAATGGTGGGGCATTTTACCGCACTGTCCATCCCGGGGGTCGGCCATTAGCCTTCCTAATTCCCGGGGATCGGCCCGGGAAGGGGGGGGGGGGGGGTGTATGGGCACAGCTGGAATTGACTGATGCATAAGATGTAACAGGGTTCACCAATTGTCGGTTCTCTGTTCGAAAACACATTACCCGCCGCAGAAATTTGGATTAAATTGTGAAGAAAAAAATTATAATATAGAGTTTTCTTTAGCGAAAAGTCACTTGAAACTTTCGCAACGCAGAAAAAATAATCCCTTATTTTCGAAGTGGCCTGCAAGTACGTTGTTAAGTACCAAAAAGGCCAACTGGCATTTTTGATAAACAACAACAGCTCGTAAATTTGGGGAAAAAGTTACCTGTCCCTTAAACTTTCAGCGATTTAACCGTGTCAGTTGATTTATAAAGAATCCGGTCATCAAACTGTGCGAGATACACAAATGTACCTTTTAAAAGGCCATTAAATGATGTACGAATACAGGAAACATCATTAAGAAAATTTTCTTGTAATTTTCACATTGGGTGGGTACCCTTGATTTTTGCTGGGCGTTTCAAGTTACAACTCGTGAATTTTTGTTTTTCGTTAATTTTTACTCGGGATTTCTTTACCTCCCCTAAATTCTATTTGAATGTTCTGTCTTTGATTGTAATAACTGTAATAATATTAATTTTATATCCTTAAACAGTTGTAAGTGTGGCCCGCCTAGATTAGCTCTCGCTACCTGCGGGCCAGTCTCTCTTTTTTGCTAAATTTTTGAATTTTTGAATAAACTTGTAAACTTGTAAAACTTGGTTAACAAAGAGGAAGATAGAGTTTACGTATATAAGCACGGTTTCGCTCTAAATTATCTTGAGAGAAGGGACTACAACAGAACTCTTAGCAAGAAATGGAGTTGAATCTGTCGTTTATGTTACCAATAGTATGCAGGGTTTGTGCTACTCCTTGAAGTTCTTGAAAAGCCCTGGAATTTAATTTTAGATTTCAAGGGCGCTTGAAAAGCCCTTGAAAAAAAGAATTTTTACTGAAAGTGCTTGAAAATAATGACAAATTGAATTTTATTTTGGATGGGAAATAATGTGGGATTGTATCAAAGTAATTCAGCTAGGGATTGAGCGCAGATTTCAAAATCGGGGACATCCGGGGGAGCTTTTTTAAAGTTGCTATTGACCAAGGAAAACATTTCGGAGCCTAGTACAAGACAAAGTAAACTTTCTTTGAATACTCCTTGAAAACTCAGTTTTTAGTGCTTGAATACTCCTTGAATTTTATGTCCAAAAACCAGCACGGACCAGGAGTATCAAGCGATAATTCACAATATTTGATCGATGTCAACTACTGTAAAATTTCGAATATTACTCAAGGGCTTGCATTAGTTCAAAGGACTGTTCATGAGAATTATTTTTTGTGAAAGGATTGTTCTCGGAGGGATGGAATAAGCTTGATGTTGGAAGCTAATTTTGCTTTGGCGTTGAAAATGTAATATTCTAGTAGTCTTTCGTTCGCTTTCGGTAGTTAAAGAAAAATACAAACTTTGGCAAATGAGCAAACAATAAAACACTGCAGATAACGGTTCGTAGCAAAATATAATTTATTGGCAAACAATATAAATACCGTAACTACATAAATATAAACCGATAAATGTGAAATTTTCACAATTCAAAATTATATAAACTTCTCAATGTGGCGAAATAGAACACAAGCGCCAGTTTCAAATATAAATCTCAATCTCGAGGTAGAGCAGCTTTGAATTGAGTGTCGAAAGTAATGTCGCCTTTGTCATGGATATTTCTTAACTACGCTCTATGATTGGTTGTGAACAAACTTTTGCGTGAACGATCGAACATCGATCTAACTGTTTTAATATTAATCTTGATTTAATATTCCTCTAAAATCAAAAAGGTTTTACTAAATTAAATTGCGACCGTGAAGTTGAGTCTAGCGTCTTTTCGCTACTGTCACGGACTACTGTTCACCACTAAATTTTCTCCGAATCTGATTGGGACGCGGGCGATAGGGTAAATCCTGCGAAAATACCCGGATGCAAGTACACGCCAGCAAAAACACCTCCCATTTATTCTTCTAATTCAACAAAACACAGGTCACCTTCAGTTTGCTATCTTGTACTTTCATTATTCATTTTTTTGTGTGTGTATCATTCCTTATTTCGCCGTAATTGCTAAAGTGTTATTACCGGTATGCAAACACGAATCACGTGACCTGTTGGCAGGGGTTTCCCCGCACGTGGCGTCATTTACTTGTATTTGCATTCTGATTGGTTTATTGCGTTGTTTTCTTTTATGTGATTGGTTAGAATGATAACTTTGGTTTGGGTTTTAAAGACACTCAGTTGAAAACCGCTCTACATCAAGAATTGAGTCAATTTTAAGCTTAACAAGGCAATATAAAGCAGCAAGAGCTAAGACTGTGACCTTTACCTATTACGATCAAAGCACAGATCGGACCATTTTCGGAACAACTGCGACTGTAAGTAGCTGCTCAGTAGCTTTCATTTGGACTGTCAAGGTAGAACCACCTTAAGTTCGATTCTACGGCAGAATAAGTAGGGCCACAGGATAGCTTTCTGTTAATGTTTCCCGACTAGGATTGTTAACTCAAAGTGAAGGCATCTTCTACAGTATTCATCTTATGGATTAACAGGGCTCACCATATAAAGAGACATCTCATGCTGTTCCTACTTCTAGTACATGTTGACCGTTCGTTTGATTCTTGCGCATGACTTTAGGCGCACGATTTTTTCTTGTGACGCAGTCGAAGTTAGCACGGTGGCGATCACGTGACGAAGGGCTTGAAAACGCTCTTCCGCATTTCTCGCACGTATAAGGCTTGGCTCCTGTATGCATGTTGATATGAAACTTCAGTTCGTACGACTGCGCAAAAGCCTTTCCGCAGTATTCACACACGCACGGCTTTTCCTTGGTGTGCGTGCGACGCACGTGACTATCATGCGCCGCGTGCGAGGCGAATGCGCGGTCACAATGCTTGCACTTGAATGGCTTCTCTCCGCTGTGCTGACGTATGTGCGTGCGCAGTATAGAAGAGGCAGTGAAAGCCTTGACGCAGTGGGGACATTTATACGGTCTCTCACCGCTGTGCACACGCATATGCTTGTTGAGGCTGGATGATTGTGAGAAGCGTTTCCCACACACCGTGCATTCATGAGGGCGGTGTTTCTCGTGCACGTGCAGTACGTGTATTCGCAGACGATCCCGCTTGTCAAAAGAGCGGTTACACATGGTACAGGGGAACTTGCGGTCTCCTGTATCAATACAGCGCGTATATTTAAGATGGCGGTCACGGTAGTATTTGTAGGCAAACAACTTGCCACACCGTTCACATTTGTAATCCCCCGAAGTACCTAAGAAGAACAAAGACATTATAAAACAAGCACAAAAAAAGCTGGTGGTTTGAAGACACTAGAACACTTATTGTTCACAGCAAGTTGCTTGTTTGCAGAAAAAGAGTTAGTTTGAGGCAGTTTCGAGCTAACACATGTCACGACGACGCCAATTCCCGGCAATTAAATTTCATGTGTTTTGCAAGTGGAAACGCGTTGTTAGAACGCGTTTCAGTCTTTTTAGTTATGTTTTCCTCACGTGACTAATTTCAACAAATGGCGCAAATTTCCTAGCCTGACGACTACAAATCTCGTTTTCTTCTAAATTCAGGTGATTTGACTTTTCGCCAATTCTAATTTTAACGCTGAAAAGAATTATTAGAATACCAATTTTGCTTTCGAATTTTACCTGAAGATGCAAAAAGCCCTGCGTATGAGGTACACGACAAACACTGCGGACTTGTTTTGGTGGCAATGTTTTGGTGATTTCGACAGCTATATATCTGCCCATATTGTGGTAAAAAACGTTACTGAGCCAGCAAGCGCAAATTACGCGTATATTCATTTACCAAGATAAACTCTTTTCAAAACTTTCTGCCGTTTTTTTTTTTCTGTGATTTCAAACGGCGCACCGAGATTGGCTTCATTATTTCGAATATTTTACCACCCTCATCCTATCTTTTTACCACGGTAAACGTGACGTGCTTTTTTTCTGTCACTTTTTATATCTATACGTCAAATTTACCCCCGGAAAAGAGCGTTAATACACATTCAATGGAATTCCCGTGGTAAAAGGGTATTTTTTTTCACTGCAGTAAAAATGTCCGGTGTAACCGCACCCATTGTAGAACCGTCACCTTACCTGTAAACTCGGGGTCAGGCAACACTCCTTCCTTCAAACCATCGACATTAAGCCCAACAGGTATTCCCATCGATAAGGCATAACAACTTCCATACCACACCAACAGTTCTTGTCCAGCACAAATATCTTTACAACACTCATAATACAGCTGGTCTCCATCTTGAACCAAGGCCATGTTCTGCTCTTCGCTGTGCCTTGCGCAGTTAACGAACTTCATCCAGTTTTCGGGTTCGCTTTGTCCATCGATGTAGTGACTAAGACCATCATCGCTAAATACCTTGAAGGAAAGAGAACGCGAGGAATCAGTTGCATTCAAGGTGTCTCCGGTATTTTTACAAACAATATTTCAAATTAAGCATTTGTAACCAGGCTCGTTAGAAGTTATTAGCCGAGTGTAATGGAACTTTCAGCAAAATCTAATCTCTCTGGTGATGGACGGGCTATGGGCAGTAAATTTCAGTGAAAAATGCCATTCGTGAAAGTCTGGACAAGGAAAGTGCAGCCAGGGCCTCCAAGGAAGAGGAATGGATTTAGTCCCACTTCTTAATGTCCCCACCATCTCCAATTTCGACCAATACAGGGTTCGTAAACATTTTTATGTGCAAAATTAAAAAAATTTTCCGTACTTTTTCCCAACCATTTTTTTTCAGACGCAAGTTTATCACATACAAGATTGCAGTATCAGGGGGTAGGGCAGAGAGACTTCTCATCATGAGTCTACAGATTAAACATTTTTGTTAAGACGAAATTTATATGAAATTTGAAGAGATTGCACGTATCAGTTAAGCATTTATTGCCGCTTTGAAAAAAAAAAACAAACAAACAAACAAAAAACTGCAGACTTCTTTCCATTTCAGTGGAGACTTCATCTCTACTTTCCATACTTTTTCCAGGTCTGGAAAACTAGTTTGCAGATTTTCAAACTTTTTCAAGAATTCCGGACTCTGTAAGAAAATCAATCCTTTGGATAAAGTTCTCAAAAAGGCGCTACATCACTCAGATTTGATTTGTGAAAATCTGCTGCGGCAACTGAGGGTGTTTTTGGTGCTGGAAAAACCATTGTTGTTTCTACTGTATTCTGCTCACGTTTCCTTAAATCTCTTTGCTATGACGTCACTTGGTGATCGCAGTAACAAGAAGCTTCCGACTCTGCGTCAAATACCTAGAAATTCAATTATACCAGATGATCATAATATTTAGATAATCACCTCCCACAAGAAAGCCGTGTCCTCTCTGTTGCTGACGTCAGATGACGTTACTATCCTGCCCCTGTATGGACCATACCGCGTTCCCTTGGTAATGATTGATTGACTGCACAACACTGCATAATGGGTTCCTGAATTGAGTGTGGCTCCAATGAGCTGAAGATTGTCAGGGACCTGGGATGGAAGCTCGACTTTGAACGGGACAGCCGGTCCGCATATGAACCACACTGTTGGGGTGTTTGACGGTTTATCTGATGAGAGAAGAAAATGGAATTTATTACCTTATTTAGACGGATTATTATGACTTACTTTAACTAATATCTGAATTATTAATTACTTAATTCCCAAGCAGTAGTTAGATTGAGGTTAGAATTTAAACTTCTCAAAAAGAAAAAAATTATGTTATTCAAGTGACTTCATCTCTAAACGGCCGTATGACTTGAGTGGAAGCGAAGGTAATTCTAACTTTAGAGTGTTTGACCAAAGTCATGAAGTGTAACCATTCAAATGAAAGCTACTGAGTAGTACTTTCCCGTGGTGCTGTTTTTTATGCTGTATGAGGTGGTTCTAGCTAATTGTTAAGTCTGGATGCAATCCTAAAGTGTGACCATTCAAATGAAAGCTACTGAAAGAATATCTGGATGAAATCCTAAAGTGTGACCATTCAAATAAAAGCTACTGAGCAGTACTTTGCTGTGGTGCTGTTTATTATGCTGTACAAGGTAGTTTTAACTTTTTGAGTCTGGATGAAATCCTAAAGCGTGGCCATTCAAATGAAAGCTACTGAGCAGTACTTTCCTGTGGTGCTGTTTACTATGCTGTACAAGGTGGTTTTAACTTTTGAGTGTGTCGATGAAAATCCTAGATGTGACCATTCAAATGAAAGCTACTGAGCATTACTTTCCTGTGGTGCTGTTTATTATGATGTACAAGGTGGCTCTACCTTTTGAGTTTGGATGAAATCCTAAAGCGTGGCATTCAAATGAAAGCTATTGAGCAGTACTTTCCTGTGGTACCGTTTATTATGCTGTACAAGGTGGCTCTAACATTTGAGTCTGTGGATGAAATCCTAAAGTGTGACCATTCAAACAAAAGCTACTAAGCAGTACTTTCTTCTGATGCCGTTTGTTATGGCGTGTTAACTTTTGAATCTGTGAGCAAAAGCCCATATTACATGGAAATTACCGAGCAGTACTTTCCTGTGCTACTTGCTGTACGAGGGGATTCAGTTTATTGCGCTGTAGAGAATGTGTCTAACACACAAAAAGATTCTAGTGCATGTTGTATATATTTTAATGTTGTCAGTTAGGGTCGAAGTGAATTCAATTAAAAGAACCACACAGTCCTGAATTTTAAAACTTTGCTGAAGACGGCAGTAAAAAATACTTCGGTTCTGTAAATGATTGCGCACTCTCAGAGAGAAGAACAGTTTATGCATATTTTTGAGAAAATCTTGTTTAATTTTCTCGTCCAAAGTCGATAGTGATCATGTACTCCCGAGTGAACTTTATCTTCATTTTAAGAGTTCAAGCGATCGATACATGCAATTCTACTGCTCTTGTAATTACCGGTATTATGGTTACATTTCACCGATAAGTGGAGTTAATTGTTAGTCTCATTCTGTGCCTTGAAAATTGAAGTCATTGTAACATTGACTTAAACTAGACCTTGGCCGTCAAGATGATTCATTAGTCTGAAGAAAAGGCAATCAGCTCCTTTTTTGAACGCTTGTACACTCAAAGAATCTAAGCCGGTCAACCAATTTGCTAAACTGAGGAACAATTTATTTAAACTCTTATTAAATCTGGATACAGGATGTTTGATCGGTCTTTCACTGTAATGCGATTGTTGTATGATCGTGATGTTATCCTAACATAAAATTTCGTGTAAAATCGACCACTTGAACCAGAACAGTTGGAACAACCTTGTTTTTTGAGGAACAGAAAGCATTTTCATATTTCTTTCTACTTCAAAGTTCGAAACAACATGGTTTTATAAATTTACAGTCTGTTGATAAAATCCTCACGCCAGTGAAAGTTTAAACAGAAGCCTAGCTTACAGCCCTTTGCTATGGAACTGTTCATTTTCCAGTTCTTTAGAAAATAATAATTCAAGGCCTTTTTCTCTGTTCGAGAGTATGGCTAGCACTACATGTCTTGAAAGGCGGGCTTCTGTAACAACATGAAAGAGCAAAATTTTGAATGCGGCAGCAGGCTAAAAGCACAGTACAAATATCATTGAAACTTAAAAGACAGTTGCGCACATTTTCAAAAGAAAACTGATTAGTACGTTGGGGCCGGAAACGCAATTTTGTGACAAGAAAATACTAATGTTATAGAGTAATATCCGTTGGTAATTAAGGCTGGTTTCCATATGATCGCAGATCGCAATAAGGTCTGCGATCGTCTGCGATCCTGCGATCGTGATCGCAGACGATCGCAGAAGATAGAACCATGTTCTATCTAAAGGCTGGTTTCCATATGATCGCGGATCGCAGATCGCAGATCGCAGATCGCAATAAGGTCTGCGATCGTCTGCGATCATATGGAAACCAGCCTTTAGTATATCGTTTTGTATGCGCGCATGCACCACTGCTCTAAAAATTTGCGTGAAAAAGTGTCACTCAATTTTTCTCTTCCCAAACCTCAATTTTGATGTAAATGTTTCATTAGCTCTCTTTTTTTTGTTAAAATGGCAGGCTTTAGGCTTCACAAATCATTGAGGATAAAAAAAGATGGAAAAGTCCGGAACTTTAGGAATTTGAATTAAATTTTGGTTACAATAATAAATAAAGAAGTCTTAAGACCATTGTTACCCCCACAGTCGCGCAAAGTTCCTGAGCAATGCCGAAAAAAAAAATCGTATTTCTTACTGAAACTTATCAAACAGAGCACAATAAACTTGGCAAGTTTATTTCCTGATCTCTGTACGTACTAGAAGAGTTGTTTTTAAGATAAAACCCGCTACAAAGAAAAGGTGATGTAAATGACTGCGATGTTACTTTATCTTTCTAGCTCAGCTCATCAAAAGTGAGATGCTTTTTTCGCCAAAGTACTCTTCCATTTGCAAAACGCAATATAGTTAAGCACACTCGTTACATTAAAAACGTTCTTTTACTTTTTAATTTACAGAAATTGTGTTAGTTTGTCTAATTTTCGGCTCCCAAGCAACTAGCTCTTTGCAAGAGAATGTTTCTCATAAAGCAAGCAGAAAGCTTTACATCTTTTCTGTGTGTTTCCCGGGGGAGTAAAACTACGCCAAAAATTTCATAGAACAACCGCAGCTATACAATAGCTCGTTATGCAGCTTTGCATCTTTTTCGATCTCTGATTAACTATTGTGAGTCGCTAAGCAAAGCGTAGAGCATAGCAGTAATTACAACATAAAAACAAAAGAAAATCAACACACCCGAATACAAAGACGGGTACAAGTTACCTAACTATCAGTTGAGCTGGCTAACAATGAACTTTCTAAGAACTACATTAATCCCTAAGGAAAAAAAGGACCACGTAAATAAACAAAATCCAAACTTAAATTTCACCAGGAGTAGACTAAAACAAATATTACCTTGAAAGCGCCGGTTAACCCCGAGCTCACCATCTTTGGAAGTGAAGTGTCCGAAGAGAGAGAAGTCCAAATCTTCGGTTGTAAATTCCCAAGTGGTCGCGGCAGAGTTGTGTTCAGCATTATCGATTTGTTTCGGAGCTATCTTGTGCATTTTAACTTGACCCACGACCTAAATAAATAATAAGCGCAAATAAAGACGTGCTTATACAATGTAAATATTGCAATTTATGTTTCCCAGTGTTCAGATCTTGTCGAGTAACACTTTTGCCTTTGTCAACACCGGTCCTTGAATCAAAGCGCAGTAATTTGCATTCCACGTTATTACATTACCTTGCCGCCAAGGAGTAAAATAAAAACCCTGAAGATTTAAACGACACTGCTACCAAAAATACCCAAGAAGGTCTCGCCATATGTTTATTATTTAACAAACACAGGAGTTTAAAGTTCGCGTTAGAGCTCTCCTTATCGCGTACTGTAATATGTGTTTGGTCGCTGCCGAGTTGTGAAAATTTTGCGACCAAGCTCACAATATTCATTCACGCTTTGTAAACTGCGATAAGAAACGCTTTTAAGATAGTTATCCGAATTCAGGCCTCACTCAAGCCAGCGATAAGAATTATCGAGCCAAAATGTCGCAAAAAAACGCTTGTTTCAAATTGAGTTTGTACGGTTCAATTCATACGTGAGCATTTTATCCGACTTGTAAACAAGATTAATTCGTGTTCTGGTTTCACTTTCCAGGAAACAGAACGCTACAAAATGTACCAAGAAAACAAGGCGAATTTAAAGACGAAATTCAAAATCGCTAACAATTATCGGCTGTTCTTACCTGGACGGCGTTTCAAGGTACGTAGTTCAAATACCGTGTTTATCGCACGACTCGTCTCTAACTGTGATATCCATTCACGCGTTCGCTAAATGCACCTGGGCTTCACGCGCGCCAATTTATACGGCTTCTGCGCATGTGCAAAGCGCTAAAACGTGCTCATGACGCACTTTTGTTTTTTCGATGTTTACTTCAATAGCGCAACTGTAATTCAGCGTCGTTTTGTTTTGCAAATTGTGCGTTTTGTTGTTTAAAGTGCCTACGTTTTGCTGAATTTATAATTTCAATTGCGCTGACAATGTAAGTGAATTCCTTGGAAAACGTTAACTTGCCGCTTGAAATCGTAGTTAATCAGCCGAACAACTGCATATTCAATCAACCTTAGAAGCATTCCTTTTTCAAATTTTCGTTTCCAACTTTTTTAAAATCTGATTTTACTAGAAATTTATATTTATTCGAGAGGCGAATGGAGTAAAAATCACATAGGGATCGAATCCTTTCTGTGCCTAGCTAGCGTTGCCGGTTATTCGATGTGAATAAGTGCAGCTTTAAAAACTAAGGGAATATTTTGTTACAAAGCAAAGGTTGCCCAACAGGCCAAGACTGCTAGAGCTGGTACAGATTTTAACTGGTTCATTTTATATTGTACGGTACGTGAATGCATTTTAGTGGACTGAAAGCCGGAATAAAATGAAATATTATGACTGAGAAACGTGTTCTGGGCGCTTGTTTATGTTCCTATCTGTCTAATTTCTCTTGGTAACGTGTTCCAGTCTGTTGTTCTTCTAACGATAAAAGCTAGTTGGAGCGAATTACAACCCTGTGTTAACATATAAAAGCCTAATTTTAAAACCTACTTTTTTTCGAAAGTTCTGGTGTGATCCTCTCGACCACCCCCTCCATGAAAGTTGTCGGACAGAAATGCTTTTTTGTAATCTTCTGCCGGTTTTATCTGTGCTTAATCTTATTTCGTACAACGTGCAACGAAGAAATAATGTGGTTTATTCAAAATTTAGAGTTCAGCAAAATAAAGTACGGTAGAAGGAGTCGGCAAACTTGGGAATGTTTCCCAGGGGAGTTTCTTCTCCCCAGGGATAAATAAACAAAACGGGCGGAAATTTGTGACTCATCTCAAAAGCTCGGGGATCAAAATTCAATCACGTCCGTAGCATAGAGATAAGAGCCATTTCCAATGGTCTATTTCTAGCAATTGCAACCCACTTTTTGTTAAATAACTGTTAACTGACAAAGGGCGTTTGGTTCAGAAATTGAAATAATTTCAGTAAAGAGCAATTCATGGAAGTGTAACAAAATCCCAATGCAGGGAAATTAGAACAAGTGAAAAATCACCGGCTTGGGTTTTGTGTATATAATATTTGAGACGATTTTTAATCAAGCGACTTTTATTTTTATTCAGAGATAATTCTAGGCTATTTTAAAAACTAAGGAGGATTTAATTCCACTTTGGCGCAAATTTCACGTGGGTATAGAAGTAAATTTAGCTGGCTTTACGTACGGAAATAAAACAAGGGTTGATTCCATTGTCGCCTACAGCGGTAAATTTAGCTGGCTTTACGTACGGAAATAGAATAAAGGAGGATTCCATTGTCGCCAAAATTTTACGTGCGTACAGACGTAAATTTAGCTGGCTTTAAGAATCATGTGCGTACCGCGTGCGTAAACATAAAATCAGCGCTCAACTTTTTACGCTTACGTAAGCCGTTCATGAAACGTCCCTTCTTATTTTGTTTACGTGCGTATAACCAGCCCAATGTACACCCATACGCTCGTAAAATTCACGCCACAGTGGAAATCTACCCTAAGGGTAGGACGATATGTCGATACTAAATATTCGATATCATCGACATTGAGGCTTTTACGAAAAATATCGATACACTCTAGATACCTTTCGATACTTCTCACGTGATCTCTCGGTTTTTCAAATAAGTGTAAGTTTTGAAATCAGTATTTTCCTGCTTTCTGCGAAAAATCATTTCTTCTGCCAATCTATGTACTACTGATACTTCATTCTAATGGAGTATTGCAGTGGCAACTCACTACTTGTAATGGACGAAGCGTCGACAATAGCGATACGGATATCGACCAAATATCGGTCGAATGTCGGCAAATATCGTCCTCGTATGTATCGGATCGATTTGAAAAACGTCTATCACCAACAGATTTGGAAGATGACATTTTCTGTAAGAAACAAGGGATTTGGATAATTATTATTAGTAATGAAAAGCTTGTTGGTCTAAGCTGGGTGACCAGTACTGATTTGTGGAGTAGAAGGGCTGCCAAACGGATTAAAGCTGTAATGAGAGCGCTAATCTACGGGGCGAAAACAGCGACGAGTCGCGATCGATCGAGACGAGTTGAGTGGGCTTTGTTCGCCGCTTAATTTTAACTGGGGAAAAAGATTTCGCGTTTGAAAGTAAAGTGCAGTTACGAGCCGATATTTTGATTGTGGCAATGACATAACAAAATCTTCCGACCGTTAATAGTAATTTTATTTTTTTATAATTGAAACTATTCAGAGAAAACCTAGCTTAAATGCTATATCTTTTTCTTTACAATATTTGCACCTTCAAAAGCTAAATATGTTTGCAAATTAACTTTTTTATATTCAGAATGTCTGATTTAATTTCTCCTTTGTACCGTCCATGGCAATTATTTTTTAATCAGTAGGTTGATCTTGTTTCCTGGCGAATTTTCTTCCATGCTTGGAAAAAAGGGCTTCCCGTTTTCTAAAACCACAAAAGGCAGTCTTTTTCGTGTCGATTACTGGATCAAAAAGGGAAATCCTCCTCTCTGTTTTGAAAAACAATAAATATATCTGAATACATTTGACGATGTCAGTGATCTGAAGAACAATTAATTCAACATCTCGTGACCGGTTTGGGCGAAGCCTCTGTAATAACCTGTTGAACAGAATTCGTCAGCTTTTCTCAGAGTTGGCGGGGGAATTTTAACCCGGATAACTCAAAATCTTCGTTACTTTAAGAACAGCTTTCTCTTGGCCTAAGTCTAATTGTTTTCTTTCTACGCAGAAAAGTGTTACAGCTCGGCCTATTTGCTAACGCATTCCACAAGGCATTATGTGGTTGCTAGACACTCAAACACCTACTATGGTGAATGAATAGGACAATATATCCGAAACAAAACGAAAATATTATTGCCTCGTGAAAAGAGTAGGTAAAAGATCCCACACATGTTTCTTTTGTTGTCGATTTAAAGCGCGGTCATTTTGAACAAATGGTGAAAATGCGTCAAAAAATTGTGACATTGATACACAGAGCGTATATACCGGGCATAAAATGAACTGGGAACCTTTAAAGAGCTCACTCAGGAGAGAAAAATACATCTAATTTTTGTCTAGATAATACTGAAGCTAAACTATATGAAAAAGAAATCGAAGAAAGCTTACCTTGTGCTTGAACAGCGCCTTCTTTCTGTCAGTAGAATGTGGAGTAACTAAGGCTTCAGAATATTTTATGGGTGAAATTAACGCCTCTTTGTCGAGTCAGTCCAGTGAAATCAATGACTCACTCGCCCCAAGTTTCATTGGTTAAATTGGCGCGCGGTATAGAAAATGTGTTTCTATTTTTCTGCTCTGTTCGGCTCCAGATAAATTTAATTGTGCATTCTGATTGGCCATACATTGTAGCTTTCTAATCTGTTCGCTCATCCCTCATAATGTGGCAATCAAATCACGTCCGATGTAATTCGAGTCACGGGGAAAAAGTTAGAAAAAAGTCAATAGTCTGGTCGATAAACACTGAGACAAACAAATAAACCAGCTACTTGGAGAGAAGAACACCCTACAAATGAAATCTTTGAGTCTCGTCTCAAGATTCCATCTTTATCTGCAACTTGAAATGAATTGAGGCCAGTGAGATGCGCCAGATGTACCTTACTACAGCTTAAATATTTCAAATAACGTTTTCTCGGTAAAGGAAAAGTTCTGAATAGAGGCTTGTACGAAAGCAGCACCCGAAAAAATGAAACATATACGTGTTATTTCCCTTATCGCGAACTAAATCTACCAAACATAGATAAACTGATTGAAACTCAGCGCAAAGAGACAGATCTCAGTCAAAACAATATGTAAACACGGCCCGTTTTTTGTAATTCAAACTATCTCTTAGCAACATATAGGTACCAAGCATAAGCTCTGTGCAAGGTTGTATGCCAACGGTGCAAGCTCAACGGGAACACCAAGGAAAGTGCTACTCGTAAAGTACTGATTCACGTTCTTTTCCGCTACTTTGCGATTCTTCCCACTCTTTCGATTTGCTTAATTAGTGGGGCAAAATTATATGTCAGGGAGTATTGGGGTCGCCGCAGAAGGGAGGATTCCATTAGCAAGGGGTCGCTTCTACTCCCTCGCATTTTAGAATCCGAAATGGTACCGACAGTTAAAATTAGACCCACCCTAGACATTAAAATTTAAAGGGGGAAAAAATAGATGATAAGAAAGCGGGGTGAAAGTTAAACCGAAAAGGCTGAATTAGTAGCGGAGGCGGTAGGAATTAAAATCTCAGCAGACGCCGAATTCGTAGCAGAAATTACAGCGCAGAAATATTGTTTTCTTTCGGAAATCGACGAAAATGAGGTTGGCCACTTCTGGGATGGCACAATTCATTTACTTTCTTACAATCTTAGGTTTAACGTATGCGAAAGGGATAATACCCTTTCACAAGCCAACTTTTACCTGAGAAGGAGGTTCCCCTCCGGACGGAATCCACTCCCCCCCCCCCCCCCCTATTTCCCTCAGTACTCATTAATGAGTAATGTCCTCCCTCTCCCCCGCCAGGTGGGAGCTTTTAAGAATTAAAATTCGTTGGGATGAAGTTCAAGACAGATAGGTAGATGATCAAGATCACACATTGCAACCGTACGATAAAGAACTAGCTGAATTGTGTACAATTTATAAGTTAAGCTATGATATTAAAAAGTTAAAATCACCACGTATGTAATATACATAAAGCTGGGGGGAGGGGGGGGGGGGGGCCTTCATCCTATTATTTTCAATTGCTATGAATGAAACTGTTCTTTACTGTTCTACTTGTCTTCCAAGTAGGGCTTATAAACGGATATTTACTCCTTAAGTTCACTATGAATTCGTTGTGCTTTGGGAGTAGCCGGTGTTTCCGTCATTTCATTAAACAACGTAGATCATGATTTCAACTTACCTCTACGACAATCTAGGAAAATTAAACTGCAAACTCTCATCACGTCAGGGTAGTTGGCGAATGGGAACATTACCCCAGCCGGAAAGCTCGTTTCTGCAACCTTTCTAAAGGGCGATTTACACGGTACGACTTTGTCGCATGCGACAAGCTTACGACAGGCCCA
Source organism: Pavona decussata (assembly GCF_977016875.1). Classification (NCBI taxonomy): domain Eukaryota; kingdom Metazoa; phylum Cnidaria; class Anthozoa; order Scleractinia; family Agariciidae; genus Pavona; species Pavona decussata. The sequence continues at coordinate 464,209 of NW_028145449.1, forward strand.
CGACACGAATTGGCTCGTGTAAAATCAAACCTACAACTCGCTTACGACTGTCGTGTGCGTCACAATAAATATCGTAGTATTTTAAAACATGTTTTAAAATTCTTCGACAATCGTAGGTATGGGCAATGTTGAATGACGGGAGTTGTGTGCGACTTTTTGCATGACGCAAGGGTTAAGGGCAGCGCGCACCTCCATGTTCAGTCATTTTCATATTGTAGTTTTACTACAACGTTCACAGACGCTGTTTAATCAATGCGACGCTCTCGTTACCTTCGTCGTCGGATGCTTTCGGAAATAACCTCGTTCCCAGGGTGTTCTCGAAAGTGGCGGTCGGCCGTTTTGAATCATAACAAGGTATATGTTCGGTACCAAAACAAGACCTCGGGATCCCGTAAATCATCGGGACGTCAAATAACTCGGAGCATTCCATCTGGTTTCTGTTTCGCTTGGGACGTCAATGTTAACCATAAAAGTGCCCAGAACCTGGTTACCTGGGCCCCATGGTACATACTCGTCAGATCCAAAACTGAAAAAAGCGAATCTGTTCGACGTAGGATCGAATTTGGATGGAAAAGGGACAAATTTTCCGCTGAAATAAGGGGCCAGTTCAATAAAACTTTCACACTTATAACTATGTGGGCCCGTAACTACAATGTAAACTCGTCTTGAAAACGAGTTCAATAGTTCAAAGCCTGGTTACTATGCAATGAAACATAACCAAACTTTGTAAACTTACTAATTTTTATGTGATCTTTCTGGCGATGGGGTACAAGGTGTAACTAGGGCTCAGTTCCTTTATTCAATCGTAAGTGTTCCTCTTGGTCCCCTCCAAAGGGCCTCCAAAGGGAATGGGGTTTTAAAAGAAGGGACCATCATTGTGGCTTGTATTTTTCAATTTTCATTGTACCTTTGCAATTCTCAGGACAGTTCAGCTTTTTGAGCTGCAAAGTTTAGAAATAAACTTATACGAGTTCAACATTTTCTGTGTTTCAGAATGAAAAGGAACCGATCTAAAACTAAACTCGTTGTAACATCTCAGCGCTGAGTTACCTTTGGGTGTTGACAACATAAAAATGGCTACAAGTTAACACTATTTCGCCTTTTTCTAAACAGTCAAGTGATTACTTTTGGCTCTTGCAATCTTACAGCACGTAAACGAGAACAGACAAATACACAAGCGTTTCTTTCATAACAGATACGCTTTAATTTTTACACAGCATTTTCATCCTAATTCAGATGACTAACTCTCCTTTTGAATACAGCTATACAATCATTTATTTGTTCACTAAACAGATCCACCTTGCGATTCGAATACAGAAGCCGAACAGTACCTAGTGACCAGGACAATTGCGACAAATTACTGTGCCAAACCCAAGGCCCTTTAAAGCTAAGTTCACACCAGATCGACTAGCTTTTGCTAGAACGAACACCAAGTCCAGTGACAGGCTTTTTGTTTTTTTATACTTAAACGGCAATTTCGCAAAAGCGCCGCTGGGTCACTTCGGTCTAGAAAATAGAAAACTCTGTACAATGATTTTCGTGCAAATTTAAGTAAGCCGAATCTGGACGAAACCAATCGGGCAGCCCGTGAAATACTATGTGCTAGAGGATAAATTAATATGGTAGCGCATAAAGAAAATTGATCCGCCATAGTGCATGTAAACAGAGCCCACGTTGTTTCCGCATAGAAGTTTATCTCGCTTTCACGCACACAGGTGTGAGTGACTGCTAAGGTGAATCCGATAGTTTAGAAGGGATCGGCATCATCTGGTGCATCCAAGTCTTTGTATTGGACAATCTGTCTTGGGTCGCGATGGAAACCTCTGTTATGAAAACAACCAAACAAATGTTCTTTCACTTAGTCTGTACAAGCTGAAGCAAATGTTACTAAGCACCTTAACAAAACTTCTCTCAGACTGCAAGCCGTCTTCCCTCAGTGATATGAAAGCAAAATCACGCAATCGCGCTCCCTTATTTTCTCGACTGGGTGTATTAGATATTTTTCAGGTAAACTCATTTAACGTCGCTAAATTTTCGTTTTGCTATCATAACAAGTTATTGCCTTGGACGCTTCTCGATCTGTTTGTAACTAGTTGTCAAGCACATAGTTATGACCTTAGAACAGCAACTGAGGTAGTTATCGACCACATGCCTGTCGTACTAATCTTAAACAGTATACAATACTTTATCTGGATTCAAAAACATATCACAGGTTCATCTAACTTTCCTACCTTCAACAAGTGAATGTATAAGCTTTTATTGAAATAATTCTGATTTGTCCATGACGCACATACATAGCACTATTTTGTATTTATTGTGTTTTCCAGATGAGTCCGATATGGTTTCTTGAGGTCTCCTCGTCATATCATATCTTTTGTATCAGATCATTGTGTTTTATTGCAAATAAACTAGAAGAAAAAAATCACCAGTGGCATGCAGAAGTGTCCGCGCGTCGCGTTTACCCGCGGAAGCGGTTTTGGCGCGCGCGCTTCGCGTCATTCTCACTCACATATCGCTGAGCGGATATAGAGACTGCTTGCAGTCCAAACGTCTTTGACGCGGCGGATTGACCGACATTTTTTTTTTTTGTCCGAACGTTTAAGCGGCGGATACAAAGCAAAATATTCCGTGCCATAAGTGCAACCACTTCGAGGTGTAATTTCTTTGTTCTGCGCAATTCTGCCAAGCAGTACCGCGATTTACTTGTTTTTGTGCCCTTCACAGAAGGAAGGGCAAGGTGATAAAAACTTCACTCAACTAACCTGTCGCTTGGCTTATTTCGTCCTCCTCCGCCGTACCCAAATCTAAAATAAAACCACGTTTAATTAACACTTTGTTTTAGCTTCATCATCGAGCTAGAACCTGCCACCAGTCCGCTCTTTATCAGAATTCACGCTTTCTAGTCCTAGTTCTCGCCGTTTCTTTTAAGAACATAACTCAGCTGTCTGATTATACAGCGACAAGTTTATACGCAGACTTTTGTGCGAACGTATCCGATATAATCAAAGGTGGTCGAGTAAAAGAGTCCTTTTGAACAGTATAGCGACATCTGCTCGCACTATCCGTGAACGTAAAAAAGGATCTACTGTAGTCCGAGGTAAGGGAAGAAGTTGTTGTTACCTGCGTGGTTTTGGCGGGAAAGTGTGTCCTCTGCCGTACATCTCGTGTCCATACCCTCCATAGCTCGGCGGCGTATAGGGACCGCGGGGGCCTGGGGACAAAATAAATTAAGAAATTTCAGTTTGGTTTTACGCTTCGCGGTGAGAAAAATGTTAAACTGAAACAAACATTTCTGGTGCTAGTTTTTTTTCTCGCACTGCTGTTATCGACACAATCCCGAGAAAAAATGTTTGTAGACTACCTCCAATTTTCCAAATAACAAAGCGACACCAAACGAGTGGTACATTAGCCAAGGATGCATGCTTTTGCTCAACAGAAACGTTTATTGCGTTATTTTAATTCAGTTATTGCTATTTGTCATAATATATTATGTAGTTATAACAACAAAAACAACCAGTAAAACGACAACAGCAATAAAAAACAACAACAAAAAAAACAAAAAACAAAGACGAGCAAACAAAAGACACAAGTACACCACATCCCTAAACGGTTTTAACGCTGACCTGAAAATCTTCATGGCTTCTCAGTAATTGTAACAAAGTAACAGACCCTTCTCCAAAATGGCGACAACAGATTTGAATGAGTTAAAATTGAAGTGAATGAAAAACTGATACCAGCACTCGAAAGAGCACCTTTACTTTAGTAACCTTGCAAAGTTTCAGCATATTAGGTGTCATATCAGCTTAGGAAATGTAAGATGAAATTTGACAAATTTACAGACGTTTGTATGACTGGGGGTATACGTCATATTCCAGTCGTTCAAACGTCTGTAAATTTTTCATTTTTCACCTGATATGCTGAATCTTTGCAGGTTTACTAAAGTAAAAATGCTCTTTTTAGTGTTGGTATACGTTTTTAATTTTAAATTATTTGAATTTTCGGCCGCCATTTCGTGTAGTTCCTCATTGCATATCGTATTTTAAATGTAAGTTTTCTTACATTGTTATAATTGTTTGTTGAAAAACCCATCAGTGACCAGCTAAAAAAAGCATGAATATAAACCAGCCCATTCCCCTCAGGACAAACTCGGTCACTTACCATACATCATCATTTGGGGCCTCGGTCCCCATCCCATCATGCCTTGTGCGGGTTGATGTCCATACATTTGTCCCATCTGGTTCCCAGGCGGTCGCTGTGTCGCAGGCCCCTCGGGCACTTGAGGACGTTTGGGATCTGATAAGTAGTTATTGAAAAATTCCGCCTGAAGGAGAAACCGACGAACAAGGCTTATTGAGCTGCTGTTTTCACAACAAGTCAGAGTTTAAACTTCACTTCACGTTTAAGGACGGTGCCTACTTTTGTTACTGCGCATACGTTCTGCGCATCTCGAGATACTCGGGTTTCCTATGGGTGGTGCCTACTAATACAGGGATATTTTTTCCCGGTTTAAAACTATGCGGAGAAATTGGGGGTTACCATGCATTTTTCAGGGACAAAAAAGCTTCAATTTTGAACAAAACGCCATACATTACTTTGTATTTTACTGTTTTTAGAATAATTGTTGCTTAATTATCTCTGTAAAATGTGTGGTTACCCCCAAATTTCTTTTTGGATTTCAATAGCCCTTGCTAAGATCTGCTTTCTCCGCATAGTCACAAACCAAAAACAAAAATACTTCTTTATTAGGAGGCACCGTCCTTAAGCTGTAGTTTTAATGTGCGTCCAAGTTTACTGTAGAGTGCCGTATCGCGGCATTACCGGAATTCAAAATGAACTGCAACATAAAATTTGCAAAAGCGGGCCAAACGACTTTTGGCTTTCCAAGCATTATCATTCGCCACTGTTTTGAAAGAATAATTAATAAACTGGTACTAAGGGAAATCAGTGTCCGTACAGTCTCGTAACACAGTCAGCATCACAATAAATGTTTTGACTGTGTGTTGCAAAGCAAGATTTGATTTTGCACAGGATAAACTATAAACCGAGACAATGCTACTAACATCACCACGCTCGGTGCCAACTGTGCGTCACGCTTAACAACTAAGGAGACGGATGGCAAGAAGGTCGGAGACCGTACTTAGTCGGAGCTAACGAATTCTAAGCGTACATGCACATGATTTCAGTGGCGTAATCACATTTACTGACGGTAAGCAAATAGGAAACTAATGTCGTACCCAGATCTCACTGCAGGTTTGGATATGAGATCTGGGTACGAGATTAAGGTGATTCACGCGAAATAAAAGTTGTCGTGAAAATTTTCTCACACTTTCTGGGATTGTTCACTACTATGTACTATTTCGAGAAATGGAATAAAGAAGATAGGTCACCATGTCCGCGAAGGAGCCACGGTCCACTCAATTTACCCCATAATCGCTTGCAATATGAGTTTATTTGATCATTTATTGCCATGTCTGGTGGTAACAGAAGTTACATCGATAAAGCACAACTTAGAAAAACGTTATGCATAGAAGGATATATATGAAGGATAATCGGCAACTAAACGTGAATTTTTTGGCAGGGAAGCAAAATATGAAGCAGTATCGACCCAAAACGTTTCGAACGACGTAAGAATTATGCGCAGCAAGAATGCGCAATGCAATACAATGGAATCACCGTAAGAACAGCTTTGCTCACCTCCATTGTGACAGCCTCAACTTTATCCATGTGTTTATTAAAAATGTGTTTACGAACAAAATCAGGTCCGCGGAATTTCTTGCCACTCAGCGGACAAAGCCATTTATCTTTTGCCAGCTCCTGCGTGTTGGCTTCAACAAACTTCTCTGTTTCATTAAATACTGTCAAGGTAATAACTGCATCCAACAATAGAGTAACTACTAAACCTTACGCATCCAATGCAAATGTTCTTTAGGCTGGTAGAACAACGACGTAAGCGGCGAAAAAAAGTCGAAAACAAGAAACATTCGCACGAAGGAATCTGTAAAATGAAAAAGGTCATACTGTCTTTCTTACGATAGCTTTCAGTGCCTACTTATAATATTTCATTCTTCGTCCATTTTCTCTCCGAAGATATCTTTTCCGTTCAGTAGGCCGCTCGTGCGAGACAAGGCAAGAAACAGGTCGAGTTTGCTTACGCTATGACTGAGCAAGCTCAACAAGATTTATTTTGATGCACGCTTAATTGTACTGAATTTGATGACGTGGATTTGATAGCTATGTTATGATGTTTATGAGCGAAACGACCAGATTAACATGAAAGGATATGCTTCAGGGTCCTTCTTCCCGAGCTTGACAACTTCCTCATCCTTGAGCGATTCCTTTTCCTGTAAAAACGGTTCAACTTTCTGGTTCATGTTCTTCTGCCAATCTTGTACTGTTGTGAAACGAGAACAGAATTAGAATGCAGTTCACCTGTTCACAGTAACTGATAAACAGAAAGGGTAACAACATTTTTCTAAAAAACTGCATCATTGGATTACGCAGTCCCAGAAATTTGACTGGTTTAGCGGCCATGCTGTATGAGCCATTGCACCATGCCCCACAAATATGGAAAGTCCACGCGTCAGCATGAAAAGAGACCATCAGTAAATTTGCCAGATTTAGCAATATTACGTGATTTCTAAAGAATTATTATTCAACTCGTGCCTGTTGGATACGAGATGATTATAATCAACTCGGTAGGCTATTTACGGACCCTATTTTCACTGGTTGGTTGGATGTTTGCGAAGGTGGCTGTTTAGTCCAATCTGGGCATGGAACTGTCTGCTGCAGATTGTGCACTTACAAGTTTTATGGGTTCGAATCCCGTTCAAGCCTGAATTTTTTTCAGGCTTTCTTTTCGGAACTGCTAAAGTTGCGTAGTAACTGCGACGATCTTTCTTCTATTTGATCTTTCATCCGCAGTTCAAAATGTATGTTTCATATATTTACATTCATTTACTCATCCTTCACGGGTATATTACGAACCCACAATATGACCAGCTCCCAGTTGACTTGATAGGTCAGTTGGTAGAGCACTGCACCGGCACCGCAGAGGTCATGGGTTCGAATCCCGTTCAAGCCTGAATTCTTTCAGGCTTTCTTATCGCAACTGATTAAGTTGCGTAGTAACTGCGAGGATCTTTCTTCTATTTGCTGTAAGTTTTATGGCAGTTTACAATTCTTCTGTGGAGTGATATCGGACGTCAGCATGTAAAGGTACAACTGGCAGCCCCTGCAAGTCCATATGTTACCCACTCACCTAACCCACACATGAATGTAAAAGACAGATGATTGTAATGGATAACGGGGTCATTTTGTAAAGAAACTATGACGCTGCGTCAGTAGGGAGTAGAAACGAATGTTTGACTTTATCACTAGAGATGGTAAGGAAATTTGGCTTCCGTAAAAGAGATTTGAGTCCTGACGTTTTGAGTGTTACATCTCCCCAGAATACAATTTACAGATATCACACTACTTTTCTTTGTAGCTGTTTTCCCTCATACCTTCTGCCAGCGTGCATTTCTCAGGTGTCGTTCCTCGCACGTGTATAATCCCGCACCTGTTGGGCATCTCATCTTCGTAAGGATAATCCGAAGCGTTATAATAATCAAGCGAATGAACCACACGCAGGTACAGAATTAAACGATCCAATACCCTCAGCAGGCTGCTGTCACGTGAAAAATCCACCTCAGGTTTCTCTGCACCCTCCCCCTGTGTGGGCGAGGCTGTCCCCATCAGCTCCATCTCCTCGCCTTCTTCCTCCTCGGTCGCGTCTTGTGAAAGCGAGGCAAGGATGGGGTTTTCACTGGGGAGGTCTGGGATCTCCGCCTCCTCGGTTGGTTTGGCTTCGCATTCTTCACCCTCTTCTGTTCTCTAAAGAAGTAAAACAAATCGAAGAGTTATTCAACTTTAATTTGCTCTACAGTTGAAGTTTTTCCCGCCAAAGCGCACGCATTCACTGGCTATTTCATAGTCACATGACATCTAACGATGGAACCGTTTGCCGCCAAAATCCCAGGAGCGTGTAACATTGCGAAAATGACGTCAGAGGGTAATCCGCCAATGCTGATCACTTGTGCACGTGAACAGAGCGTGAATGAGTGTGGCGAGATGCTGTTATAAGATTCCGCTCGTTTTTCAAAGTTTTGTTTGTCTTTTGTTCTATTTAATGTTGTCCGTACAGTTTCGTAACACAGTCAGCATAACAATAAATGTTTTGACCGTGTGTTGCAAAGCAAGATTTAATATTGCACAGGCTTTAATTTAAACCGAGGCAACGGTACAAAAATCACCACGCTCGGTGCCAACTGTGCATAGATGAAAGACTTACGTCAATTGATGGTGTATTATGAAATAAATGTGATGGTATATTTCTAGCCTGGTGAATGAATGAGAATGATGTATTAGTCTAGGAAGTGACACAGGCATACTCGGAAAAAAGAAATCCGAGTGCTCCTATCAGGAGTCGAACCTAAGACCTTCTGATTACTACAGTAGTTCGGATGCTCTACCACTGAGTTACAGGAGACTCGTGGGAGCTAAGGCCATTAAACTAGGTTCATGGGAAAAACATCCTGCATACTGCTAGGATTTGAATGTCGAACGTGTGGTATATGAAATAAATATGATGGTATATTCAAGCTTGGGGAATGAACGAGAATGATGTATTATTCTAGAAAGTGACACAGGCATACTCGGAAAAAAGAAACAGTTCGAACAATCATCGCAATTAAGACAGAGGCAGACCATTCACAGCCTTCCACTTCCCCATCTGTTGGCTAAATGTGTTGAACTACCGTCTGGAATTATACGCTGAGGAAAATTACGGGGACTACAAAATTACTGACGGGGGGAAGGGGAGAGGGGGAGGTAGACCGCTTGCACGGAAAAATAAGGTACTGCGATTGTCTAAGACGAGGATAGCTACCTCCAAATACAATCGACTCCCGATAACTCGAACCCTCGCTAACTCGAACCTCGCGCTAACTCGAACCAATTTTCCTTTCCTTTCAGGTCATTTTCTGTAGAATTTTACCCTCGATAACTTGAACCTTTTTGCAATTTCCCTTGAAGGTTCGAGTTATCGGGAGTCGACTGTAAATAGCGTGCTTTAATATTAGAGAGAATCACATGGGCATGTTTATCCTTAATTTGCCGCTCGCTGTTTCCAGTTTCTCTGACAGTCAAGTTGAGTAGTTTTGCATTAGCATGAAAAAGTCAGAACTGTTTTGCACTACTCTCTTCAATGTACTCATTTTTTCAAGACAATATAAACGCGAATCTGACGTTTGCCGTTTGCCGTAAAAGCGATTCTAAATCCCCCTTTGATACTGTAGCGAGGTTATTGCTTCAGAGTCAGTAGCTGAAACATGCAAGAGGCAGATGATCGGACAAGTCACGTTTGAAATCATTGTCGTGTTTGTTATTTCTGTGAACACACTACTTTAATAAAGCCTGGTTTACACGTACGACGCAAGCATAAGCACAAGGATGTTAACACGTGCGAAAAACATAAGCATAAGGTGACATACGGAAGCGTAGAAGAATACAAATTTGCCGCCGCCATTTTGCAAATGGCAACGCATGAGGGACTAGAATGTACGCTGACAACTTGTCACTGTTTTTCAGTTTCCTTTCCTTGCGCTTGTGCTTATGCTTGCGTCGTACGTGTAAACCGGGAAGACGTAACGGCGCAAGCACAAGCACAATGCCAAGAGAATGGAAATCAGTCCATTCTCTGGTGCTTGTGCTCATGCTTGCGTCGTACGTGTAAACTGTGACGACGCAAGCATAAGCACAAGGCGATTATGCTTGCGTCGCACCGGTTTACACGAAGGTTTCTTGTGCTTATGCTTGCGTCGTGAGTTTAAACCAGGCTTTATTGTTCCATGGAGGACCGTTCCGCGATAAAGGATGAAAACTAACCCTGCAAATTGCGGCTAATGAGATTACGTATGTCTAAGCTGAAGTATCCATAATATGGAGCGATTTGACGTGGAGCGAAATGACCTTTCAAGAGAACAGGGATCTGTTGTACTCTAAGGAGATTTGAAACTGATAGAACACTGTGCACAATACTTGATTCAGTTTGAGTGACTGTGTGGCTCTGTCAATTCCAGCATACCTCAGCCGCTTCTTTCTCTGCCTTCTCTCTCGCCTCAGTCTCCTCTCTGCTCTCCTTCTCGTACAAGGCTGCTCTCTTGTCAAGTACCCGGATGAGCTTGGCAGCGAGCTTTATGTCGTCTCGGATGACTTGTTTAGCTGTAGTGGCACCAGTGACCGGCCGAACTCGCCGAGACAGGTCTCTGTTAACAACTGGACTCAACTCCACGTCCTTCACCTACGGTTTTAAAATAAATAGATAATTCAAAGTCAAAATGATTTGAGCGGCTTTCAGTTGAGCGTGGAAAGTAATTTCGCGTTTGTTTTGGTTTTGCGTTACTACGCTCTGTGATTGGTTAACAAAACTCGCGCCACTATCTCAACCAATGGGAATCCAAACCAAAACCAATCGTGTTTTGGCTGCACGCGTTTTCCCGCGCTTGGCGCCAGTTACATGTATTTGCTTCGAATTCTGATTGGCTCATTGTGTTGTTTACATCTGTTGTGATTGGCTAGAGTAATTACTTTGATTTTGGTTTTACGACACTCAATTGGAAACCGCTCTATACGAAGCTTAGCATACAGAAAGGCAGACAGATTGGTTTTGTTGAAGTTACTTTGCAGAAAAAAAAAAACACTGAATTGTGTAACTTTTACAAGCCTTTTTGCTGAATAATTACAATAGGCCAATAAACTAACAAAAGTACAACACAAACGTAAATCATCTAACAACAGTTTTATAATATACGGCGTGGTAATTTAGAGTTTAAAACCAACCAAAAAATGAGATTGTAAATACGAGAGCAGATAGCGCTCGCCCTAGTCTCCATGACCGAATGCTACAGAAAACATTGTCACAAGTCTACATTTGGTACAAAAAAGACGTCGTGAAACAAACATAAGTGAGTTTACACAACAGGACGGCAGCATGCAGCTATTTCCTAACGCATTTTGAAGCATTCGGTTGTTTAACCTGCCTTCCTCTTGTTGTGTTTGTCGTAAATAACCACAGGCAGACGATTTAAACAGAAGGTTGCGTGGAAACAAAGGAGAGATGTTTGCATGTTCTTCGTATGTGTCTTACATAAAGCTGGTCATAGGTTAATGTAACAAATTCTTTCTTTGAAATTCCAGTGAGGCGATTTCATTCTAAGGTATTTCCATATAAACGTGATCAAAAAGCTGTATACTTGTAATGACGCACCCCTTTATAAAATTAAGTTTCATCATGCGTGGTCCTTGATTACCGACATACGACAAACTCACCCTTATGTTATTCAGGTCCCAACAAATCTCTTTTATGTTCACGCTTCGATCGAACGTGATCCATCCTCGCCTGAAAAACCTACAGAATCAAAGCAATTTTCAGGTAAATGCGCCAAAATTTAGCTAAAAGTCTAAGGATACCTTACATTTGTCAGAACTACCGGCGCAGACCCGTCATTTCGCGGACGGAATTCCCCAATTTGAAGGATCGGTTATGAGCCAGTTTTTCGAATTTGTTCAAAATGGCGCTTACATTTTTCTGACTACGCAATTTCGAAGAATTTGTAGATCCCCGACCTTAAAAATGCCACACTCCATGTAGACTGTTCACAGTCCCCTATTTTTCCGTGGGATTTTCGAGACTCGTACGCCTCGAACGAACTCCCGCCATTTTGGTCTAACGGCGAAGGCAACCTGGGGTGAGTGTCTAAACTACAGAGGGGAGCAGAAGTGGGGAGGCGAAGGGAACAATTTTTCTCGCTCCTCCTCCCCAACTCAACGTACCCTGACTAGGGCTCCCCTTGGTAGTTTAGACACTCTCCCCAGGTTGCGCTCGCCTTTTACAAACTGATGGCGGGAGTTTCACCGAAGCGTACGAGTCTCGAAAATCCCACGGAAAAATAGGGCACTGTGAACAGTCTCCACTCCCTTTACGAATTGATCCTTCTGTCGACCAGTTCTCGCCAATGAAAAGCGCCCTCGGAGTGCTATTCATTTGCCAGGCGGCCAGTCTGTAAACTGAATGCGTCATTTTGAAAGGATGGTGCTTAAAAATCTTGAAAAATAAACTTATCCTTTAAATTAGTGCATTCCGTTTACGAACTGAGCGGGACAGGCCGGCTGGTTATGACAAATGGAAAGCGCGATAAAATAAATTTGTATTTTGTGAACTTTTGTGCAACGCTTATCTTTTACTTACCTTCTCTCCGGACTGGGATCGGAGAGTGCTACTCGAAGATAACCAGCAAATCTTTTACAAACCTGCCAGAAAAACGATCACAAGGTTCAGACATGCAACTGTCGTTAGAAACGTTAACCGTGTAATGAAATCAATAGCTATCGTACGGTACAAAAAGTTTTTGAGTTTTCGTTTTTGTGGTATTTAGGAGTCGTTTTCTAAAATTTGTTGTAAAAAGACCTCGAAATCTTTTCGGTAGAAAATTACAGTCCTTCACTCTTGAAATTAACAAGTGAATGTGAAGTATGGAAATTCTGTTTTCATAGTTTTGGATTTCGTGAAATCAACTAGTTAACCATTGTATCTTTCACTAATCTCTTAAAAATTTAAATGGTAACTTAACTGAAATTGAAAAACGTAATACTATTACTTCCTTTCCGCAGAAACATCAGTCTTACTCACAAAAACAATTCTGATCCCACAGAATCCCTTCACCAAACTCAAATCGTAAATCACATTAGGGCCATGTATACAGGAGAAAATAAAAAGCGTTTTATCTAAGACGCGACTTATTTAAGACGCGTCTTATTTTCTCCCGTATAAATGACCCTATTGATTTTTATGGCGAGTTTCAAGATACCTACTACAGTTTTGGCACGCCAGCAAATCCTCCAAACTGACCTTAAAAGCGATCTAAACTTTGACAGAAAAGGCAAAAACGTTCACTACTCACAGCAGCAATATCAGCTTTTGATATGTTTGGAGGTACACTCCTCATAAACAGAGAGAAAGTCTTGTGAAGTGCACGCGGTCCTGATGATAACAAGATCTGTTTTCCTTCCTCAGTTTCCATCTGTTCGCCTTCCTCTCCGTCTTCAGCTGAATCTTTTTCTTTCTCCTCTACAGTATTTTCCTTGTCCTTTTTTGTGGCATCCTTCACAGGACTCATCTCTTCAACGACTTCCTTCTTTTCAGCAATTTTGTTGGAGTCTTCTGTTTCTGTTTCAGCTGCCTTGTTTGAATCCACTTCGGGTGGTTTCTAAATTAAAAAATGAAACAAATTGGTCTACTGTCGCCTATTTTTAGTGTTCATTTGAATAAATTCAAGTTAGTTCTTCTTCGGAGAAATCACCTACAACCAAAGCCCTCGTAAGCGACCACCTCGGGAATTGGAAAAAGTGGTCGTAACTAGAGCTGGTCGCTTTATACGAGAATGCAATCATGAAGTGTTTACTTTCATTAAAGAGTTGCCGTAATACGTATCAGAATCTTTGAGTGGTCGCTTACGCAAGCTTATATAAAAACATGGGAAAAGACCAGTTGGTATGTAATTCTTAAAAGTGGTCGCAGTCGCTTATGGGAACGGTCGCTGACGAGAGCTTTTGATTACAGAGTTCAAGGGACAATTCAAACGGGGTTTCACGAAGGTGGTCGTAACTAGAGCTGGTTGCTTACGAGAGTGGTCACAGTGAGAGTTTCGATTATATTTATTAGTTTCATACTGGTGACATACCATGCAGCACTGAGTCACAATCACATGTTGTCTTCATTTTCATAATTTTGGCTTGTGTATTCAGGTTCCCATAAATCACTATTACTTTTTGGTAGACAAAAGTGACTTTTACTTACCTGTTCAACAGGTTCTTGATGTGTAGATGGTTCTGCATTCGATGGCTCAGCCTCCATGGATGACACCACAGGCATCACCTCCTTCTCTTGAGCATCACTGCTGGATTCAGGAATCATGTCACCTTCTGGCTGTTTGGTTGCTGTGCTGATGCCATTGTTACTGCTGCCAACTTCATCAGTCTCTTTCTCCTGTACAGAAGAGCTGCTTTCTGCCTGTGTACTGCTGCTTGTCTCGGCCTGACAAGTTTGTTTGCTTTCCTTTGTGTGTGGATCTTGAGTCGAATCTGCAGCTGTGTCATCTACGAAGCCAAAATGATAACACTTACTTTGTACAATGAATGGAAGACTTTCTTCTTTGGGGGTAGGGGTGGCGACAAGGACAGGGTTTCATTAAAGGCTGAGCAAATTGACCGTTTGTCAACATGACTTTGCCTGGCTGATTTAACATCTCAACTAGCTTTTTCCATTAAACAATAGATTCAAGTTGACTATCCTGCACAGGCGTACTAATCTCTTCCTCTGCAACAACAATGCAATGAATCTGAAGCGCGATTTACACGATACACCTTTGTCGCATGTGACAAGCTTACGGCAGGCCCACGACACAAATCGTTTCATGTAAATCACACCTACAACTCGCTGATGACTGTCGTGTACGTCATAGAAAAATGTTGACAATCGTAGGTATAGGCAAAAAATTATGTTGAATGACGAGGGTTGTGTGCGATTTTTTGCATGACGCGAGCAGCGCACGCTCTAGAAAATGCATGCGACAGTCGTAAGCAAAAGCTGTACGGTCTAAATCGGCCTAAGACATCCAATTTCTATGTTGCTCTTAAATTTTGGCCCTCTCCACCCCCTTGCCAACTCTAATATCTTGATTTGTGATAATTCAAGGGTCGTCAAAATGTGGTGGTTTACAGTGCTTTTGGTTCAAAATAAATTTCAAATTAGTTTGAATTGTATTTCTAATTTGATACAATACATACTTTATTGGCACTTCCTCAAGGCTTTTCAGTCAAAAATAATATTACAAAATTACCATAATCTGGAACAAGTTATTATGAAAATAAGTCATACTTGTTAAATAAATTCAAACCAAGAAAAAGGTTAAAACCCAGTTCATAAAATCAACCATAACCTGATAATTGACAGTTTAGAGAAAATAACATAATAGAATGATGTGCGCTTACAGCAAACACGAGATTTGCATTTGTTTTCTCAGAAAAAAAAAAAAAAAAGATGAGAATGTGTAAAATGAATCTGGCCATTGATGCTAACACAAAATGAAACTGAAAACAGCGAGCGGCAAATGTAGGATAAACATGGTAACATGATCCTTTCAAGACTGTTATTTACCATAAATGTAATTCTAAATCCCCGTTATAATAATATTGTTATTTCTCAGGATTTTCCTTGTGTACCTGAGGTCTCTGGCTTGACAGTGGCTATCCCAGCGGCAGTTGACACACTCTCAGACACCACACCATTGCTGGTTGTGCTGGTCTCTGGCTGGCTGGACCCTACAGCTGGCTCACCAGAATCTAAAAACATGAAAACAAACAAAATATCACGATACCTGCTTCAGCGAAGACAGCAGAAATGATTTAGAGAAGGGGAGCAGTCTCTTGAGAGATACAACTAATTCAATTAATTTGTGGGGTTTTCAAGCCTCAAGCTTATCCATATCACCTTCTGGTCTTGTCGCATACACGTCATGTAGATTCTTCAACAAAACAGTTGATTAAAATTGCTTTACAAATCTCACAAAATTGTATGCAATTTTCATGGTTCTGGATTTTTTTGAAGCTGTCCCAGAAACTCAATTTTTTTTTCACAAGGCTGAAAAAGTCTCAAATTACCAGTAGACAACATTTTTTCATGTGACATGCTCAAACCCATACAGGCATATACAACTTATGGTGATAACTACGATCAAAACTGACTTGGAAGGAACTGAAATGTTTGTGCTTAAATACCTGGTTTAATTTCCTGTGCAGGTGATGTACTGGAGTGTTTTTCAGAACTGGACGAACTTGTTGGAAGTTGTTCACTTGTTTCCACCTGGCTGGGTTCGGGGGCATCCACTCCTGTAATGAAATATATTAGATGATTTAATTTTCAAGGTTCTTACCTGAAGAAATGTCCACAACAGTACTGTGATTCGTAAATTTAACTATAAAAAAATTTGCTAAAAAATAACGTTGACAGATGCCACAATAACATATTGTGCAGTTCCAGAAAATATCCATACTCCCCCATGGAAGGTTTTTTGTTTTGCAGCCCCCACCCCCCAAGGAAATTCCTGTTTAACTTCATACATTGCTTCTAAAATTTTGACTTTTAAAACCCCCCTCCCCAAGGAATTTCCAATGACCTTCCATTGGGTGGGTAGGGATTATTTCTGGAAATGCACATTGCAAATATTGGCAGCTCTCTTTCAAGCTCGATCAGACATAACATAATTTCATGACACGTAACATGATCGCATTGGAGAAAACAACAAGAGACTCTTTGCGTACTACAAATAGCAAGCCAGGGCTTAAATCAGCACAATACATGTGACAGTTTAGAATACAGAATACGGAAAAACAAACTGAGAATTGATGTCATGGTAAAACCAAACCAGATAGCAATGTTACACAACAGTACAGTTTATTACAGTATCACTTTCATGGAATAATATTACATAAGCTAGGCCTCTCCACCACACATAAGCATTAAATTCAGTATTACTTTCCAAGGCACTGGATTCAGAGCATTCAATATTTCCATAACCTAACCTACTGCTTTCTGCCACAACTCACCTGGTGGTAGTAAGTTGTCATCAATACTTGGTGCCTCAGCCTCCACCCCTGGGGGCAACAGTTCTTCATCTTTTCCAGTCTCCATTGGTGACATTTCTTCCCCAGGGGGAGCAGGCTCGGGTTCAGAGTCAGATTCGGACTCACTTTCACTCTCATCATCATCCATTGCATCGTAGTAGTAAGGTTCACGGTGACGACGCTTGCGCTTCTTTTTTGGCTCATCCTCCTGAATAGAGTTGAAAACATTACAAGTTCTAAGATCACTTCACTTTCACTTCATTTACGCATCAATGGTGTTTAGCACATTGTGCTAGAGTTCTAAAGTGATGACGTGACAAAAACTAAATTTATGAAATTATGGGATTTGTTAGTATATTCGGAAAGAGCACAATGAAAAATGCCTACTTGCCAAAACTCAGCATCTTATTGCAATTTGAGGGCGAGATATTAGCTCTGAGACAAAATTAGAAGGATTTGTACAAAGTCATCAGGGCATAACAGAGCTAATATCTTGCCGCCAAATTGCAATAAGATGCTGATTCTTGGCAAGTAGGCATTTTTCATCGTGCTCTTTCCAAATATACTAACAAATTCCATAATTTCAAAACTTCAAATGTTTGTGACGTCACACTTTAGAACTCTATTGGGGACAGTATCCAGATAAAAATGGAATTTGGAAATGCTGGTTTTTGAGGAGAGGGGTAAACTGGAGTACCCAGAGAAAAACCACTCAGAGTAAGGACGAGAACCAACAACAAACTCAGCCCACATACATGTATGACACCAAATCCAGGAAACCTGGTAGGAGACAAGTACTCTCACCACTGTGCACACCATCCCTGCTAAAAGCAGAACCAGGTGTTGATGTGTTGGGTTTACAGTAAATGTACTGCATCTTTTGCTTCAGAACTGATTTCAACTCGAGGAAATAATATTTGTTATACAAAAACAAAAATGGGGAAAATATCACAAAATTCAAACTTTACTATTTTCCTCAAGCTTACAGATCTCTACAAAACAACACCTTTTTGTAAAATTTATAGTGGAGAATATATTCATGAACTTCTTTTTCTTTCGTTATTCTAATTGCGTACTGTAGCACACTGACCATCACCTACACAATATGGGAAACTGTATCAGTTATTTTTTTCTCATTTTGTTCAGCCAGTTAAAAATGAAGCCATCATGCCGCGGCTGTTCAAAGCTAGATAACTTTATCCATTGGATAAGTCACTATACAGCCGCCAAAATGTATTAGATTAGTTAGAGTATGTTTTATCCACTGGATAGCAATTTATCCACTGGATAATGTCATCCGCTCTTTGAACAACCAGGCCCTGAAGATTGATTTTTCAAAAGGATGCCATGAAGCTGCAAGGGAACTTTGTCGTCACCTTTTTAGCAGCTTGCTGTTGCGTAGCCTGCTCCTGTTGTGGTTGGGATGTCTGTGGTACCTCTTGCTGACTCTGTGGCATCTGCTTGGAGTACTGTTGTGCTTGTTGCGGATCGTAGTTCCCATAATACTTCAAAGGAAGAGAAATTACAGTGTATTACCTATATGACTAGAAATGATAACTTTACAGGAAGATCTGCCTTGTATTAAAATTACACCACATGCAGGTTTACATGAAGCCCTATTTGAGACTCTGGATCCGCTACGAAACTGTATTCTACATGAAATGGCTAAGAGATGATTTACATGACTGTATCGATTAATTGGCCCGATTAGAAGGTTCAGTTATTGGTGTAGCACAGGGTGAAAACTAGCATGATTCCAAAAATCTGTATCAATGCCATGGATTTCACAAATCAGGTCGGCTTTTGTTCACTCACTACAGGAGGTACATGTCATCTATTTAATGTCAATAACACGGAGAGTGTTTGTACAATCTCCCAAGCCAAAGGCTCATGATAAAGTGCTTGACAGCAATCCAGATCAATGTCAAACTTCAAACTTGATTTGTTTTTTTTTTAATTACATGTACAATTTCTTGACGTCCCAGGTAGCATAGCTAATCTAGGCGGCAAACAAAGAAAGAAAGAATTGATGTTGTTTTGTTCTACAACTGCAGCCTACCTGCTGCTGATAATAGAGTTGTTGCTGATGGTAATACTGTTGTGCTTGCTGTTGGAGCTGTTGTTGTTCCGGTGTAGGATTAGCCACAGACATGACCCTCACCTCGCCATTCTCCTTCTTTTTTGTTGCTGCTTTTGCCGAGGCAGGTGGAGGAGCTGAAGGTAGAGGGACTGAAGAAGGTGACACAGGGCCTGTCTCAGGAATTACATCTGGTTAAAACAAAAAAAGGTAAAATAAGATCATTATAAAGAACCAATAAATCACAGATTAGGGTTAGGGTTACTGCCCAAGAAAACAATTAACAAAATCAATAGTAATAATTTTGTCAACCAGTGGTTCAACTTGAGTAAACATGTGCACAACATTGAAGGTATTCAACATTAAACATTCACGTTTGTTGGTAACAGTTACACAGCAACTGATCGGTACCAAGGCAGACGGCCGAGGGAACAATTTCTACTCTGAACGACGAGGATCGAAATCCTCCAATCAACAACAGCCTAAGAGAGGATCGAAACGCACCAATCAACACAAACCAAGGTGCTACTTATACTGTCACGCAATCAGTCGACACCATCGCCTGATGAAGACCAGCAGTATAGCGGTCGAAACGTCGCGATCAACATCTTTGTGACTCAATCGTGAGACAAATGATTAACTCATCTATCATTTTAAACCACGATGACAAACACCTTTCATAATAGGAAGATAATTATTTGGAACTGAAGGTAGTAAAACACGTTCAAACATTTTGTGCAAAAAACTTTGCAAGTTTAACTTTTGGATCTGAGTAAAAACAAAATTATTAAACAATTTTCATTAAAATAAAACAGCAACTTACAAAAGGGTTCTCTTTTTGCACAAATTCTTCAACAGTCATGTTAACCATTTTTCATAGACTAATGAAAATTAGTAAGGCCTCATGTACATGACACACCATATTCCTTAACTAAGTAGAGATGCACCCTTGATTCATCACTCTTTCTTGAATTTAAGCACCCTATTGTTGTCATGACAACCCAAATAACCATCTAACCCTCACCAATGGAAAGAAGAACCCTGGCGCACGAGGCAAAGGGGGCTGTATTGATGCCTCATTCACTTCCAAGGGCAACAAAATTTAATTGTCCAAAATTCAACCCAATTCATAATAATCGATAAAAATACATGTACATTGACATGTTACACTGAACCTTTTTTCTTGTCCTTGTCAGCTTGTTGTTCTGTGGATGTATCTACAGTTCCTTCCTTCTTCCCGTCAGCTGAGGAATCTGCCATGTCATCACCTCGCGGGGACATCAAAGGATTGGATGACGAACGCCTTCGTTCAGGAGGGGGAGAGGGTGGGCAGTCCAACACAACCAGATCACTGTCAGTACCACCTTCCAACTTTATAACAACTGCAAAAAAAACATGGCACAGTTATCATCACAAAATGCACTAGTTTGTTAACTCAATAGTAAATAGAAAAATAATCAAAAGTCAAATTCCTATTCATGTTCATTTGAAAGGCAATTAATTTTCGTATTCCACTGCCTACTGTACACCGTAGTTTATTGAACTTGACAATGGCGTCATGACAGCGTTGAACGTTGTTTGGTTTTTATTATTGTTCATTTTCACTTTAAAATGTTATTGTCACTGTTGTTGCTGTTGTTGTTGTTGTTGTTGTTGTTGTTATTGTTATTATTATTATTATCAACTTAAAAAAATAAAAATGGAAATTTTTAATTTGTACAAGAAGAATGCAATGTTTACCTCACGATCATTTTTGCATGAAGTGCACTGAAGATATTTTTTTCCTTCTGTTTTGCTTGTCTACTTCATGTGTGGCTATTGTAGTCTGCATCACAGTTAAGGCTTTAGATGTACTACTCAGAACATCTTAATTGAAATAAGTGTGATGGTATATTTCCAGCCTGGTGAATTCATGAAAATGATGTATTTTTCTAGAAAGTGACCCAGGCAAACTCAGAAAAAAAGAAATCTGAGTGCTTCTATCACGAGTCGAACCTAAGCCCCTCCGATAACTAGTTCGGATGCTCTACCACTGAGCTACAGGAGACTCGTGGGAGCTAAGGCCATTAAACTACATGTAGGTTCATGCTAGGATTTGAATGTTGAATGTGTGGTATATGAAATAATTATACATTCAAATCCTAGCAGGATGTTTGTCCCATGAACCTTCATGTCGTTTAATGACCTTAGCTCCCACGAGTCTCCTGTAGCTCAGTGGTAGAGCATCCAAACTAGTAATCAGAAGGTCTTAGGTTCGACCCCTGATAGGAGCACTCGGATTTCTTTTTTCCGAGTATGCCTGTGCACTTTCTAGAATAATACATCATTCTCAATATTTTAATTATACACTGTACACTGTACCTGCATCCAGCAGCTTCATAATTGCATCAGTGTTGTCAATATCCAAGGACAAACCATCAGCCCTTCCTGACTTCAACAAGTTCAGAAACACAGAGAGTCGACGTTTCATCGCTTTTTTGAGCTCTTTTTGACGAATCGCTGCTTCTCTGGGATGGTATTTTGTACGGAACCTTTGATTGAACAAAACAAGAAAAAAACAATACAGTAAGCTTGGAAAATGATAACAAAGATAGGAAAAAATACAAACGGTGTTAGCACCCTTATAGACTTACTCATTCACCTGTGGTGATTCCTTGATTCCATTTGCATTTTTGTCTTTTTTTGTCGCAATAAACCGTTTGCTATTTCTATAGCATGTATGCGAAACACGGAATGAGGCCAGATTATACAAAAATGAACCTCACATTGAACAGCAGGGTTAAAAACGTAGTTCTTGATCACGGCTAACAATCTAATGCCTACTGCTTTGTGCAGTATGATTGCTGATTTCGTGTATGAAGTCAGGCGTTACGCCTCATGCAATAAAAATCGAGGTTGGGTTAAAATGCGATGTGTTAAGGTCCCAATATGGCTTTGAATCTCATGCATGTCACTGACAGAACAACAACACAGTTGGCTGCGAAAGGAAAGGGCCAGTTTACTAGTTAGAAAAATAAACACAAAAATAATAAACAATACATTTAAAAAATTAAATAAATACAATATCACAAATATAGCAATCTCATGAATAAATTTACATTCAAATAAATTATTTTATCAGTGGTGTGAAATCATTCTGGAACAGAGTTGTACACAACTAAAGCTTTAAAACCAGGTTGTTTTTAAAAACATCTAGTACACTCTACTCACTTACATGCATTTATTCCCAAAATGGACATTAGGCAACCAGAGTATTTGTTTTTCAATGGCACACATAATTATTTGACCTAAAAAACTTAATAGAAGTAACACTTGAAGGAGACAAACTTCATACACCCCTATATGTGTGGTTTGGGTTCACAATTTATTTACTTGAAAATTTTCCCAAACATCCAGTTGCATTTAAATCATCCTCCATATATCTGTATTTAAATGTACAGCATTATTTTCCATTTCTTAATTAGTTATTGCAAAAGTTCGTTTCATTTTCTTTTTAGTTTGCTTGGTTGGTTCAATCATGTGTTTGTTTGTCAGAAACCCCAAACACTGTCTGGTTTTCTAAAACTTGTTTTAGCAGTGTACAGACCGTTACTTGTATATACAAACAACAGTACACCCATGCCTGTGTACAATACCTCCTTGAGAATCCAGTTTACTTACCGAGACCTCTAAGGAGTACAGGCAAGATTTGTATTATGCTTCCAAACTAAGCGCACACACCACTGATGGATCAGAGAACACACTAGTGTATGCTTAAGTGATAGTTAAGTGAATCCATAAATTTCCCACTGGGTGTAAGCCCAAGTAAGGTAACGGGAAACCACAATTTGAGGTGCCCAAAGAAAAAACATTCGACCTCGGAGGGAATCAAATCCAATGATCTCCGGATTTGATCTGCACCATTGCACTACAGATATAGCTGCAAGGCCTCACAGCTTAGTCATTAGAGTGGTTATTAAAAAAAATTGTGTCATTAGTGCTAGCGACGCAACAGTCATTATATGTACATACCACTCCTCTTCCTTGTGTTGCTGGAAGAAATCACTCATCTGAGTTTTTCTGAACTCCAGCTTGTACTCTTGGTATTTTTTGAATGCTTCCTCGTCACCAATGTTGTCGTCTTGAGCATTTAAGAACTGCTTAAACGTCATCATGGCTGGTGCGTGATTACCTTGAGGTGTCTGCTGCTGTTGTTCTATATCAGGTCTGAAACATGGATAAAGGGGAAGTAATACAGGAATTTGGTGTTATATCAAAAACTCAAAAACGTTTTTTATCAACAGAAACCTAAACATATTGCTCAAATTTGTTGTAAATTATCACCCCAGTGTACTAAGACTATCGATGAGCGTCTATGGCCACAGATGGACTGCGTTAGAATGGACTGCAACTTGAAAAAAGTTACATGTAGACTTACTGTTTTCAAGTACTTCCCCTTTAAGTAAAATGCTCTGAGCATTTAAACTACTGGGGAAGAAGGGACATAGAGCAGATGGATGACAATTACTGGTAATAAGGTATCAGTCAAAGTGCAAATAAGAAAAACACAAGATTTTTTGAAATGCTTATTGTGTTGGGAAAGAAACCCAGTCAGATAAAAGATAAATAAACCACAAGCTGCTATTAATATGTAATTAATTTTGCATTTTTTTTTTCATTTGTGATTTAATCGTCTGATATTGGTTGCAGATCAATAATACAGAAATAACAAAATATCTTACAAAAAACGTACTGTAACATAACAATATTTCCTTTAATTCAGAAATACTGTAATTCTAACTTTTCAGTACAGCCATCCACAGATCACACACAGTGTAAGTTACATGTATTCTGGTGTGTCGCTTCCATTTCCCGTTACTTTATGAATCATCATTAACATGTTTGATGAATAAAATAATTTTCCATATCACACCTCTGCTGCTGTTGACGAGTATCCTGCTGAGATGCTTGCATCTGTTGCATATCTGGGTGCGGCCATGTGTTATGATGTGCTGGCACACCCCCATATGGGACACTGTAGTCACCAGTGTTATGATACGGTTCATCCCTGGAGACAACAAATAAAACTGTCATTACAACAAACATCTTCAATTCATGACTGTGTGTTCCTAGCTTTAGGAGACAATAACAGGGCTGTGAACTGAGAGACTTTAGATGTTGATATTGCACTTAAGAGATTAACCTGTGTTCCTGATTATAATCTGTTTTAGCTGGGTCAAGGTGAGAGTGTAATTCTTGTGATCTCAGAATGCAATTAGGACTTGTTTTGTAACTGTAAAATGGCCATAACTTCCCCACACGAAACATGATTTGTTTTGGTTACATGCAATCATTTTCCATAAATATCCTTCAAAGGATATAAATGCGGCACACTACTATCAAGGCTTTAGCCTTAGAAAAAATTTCAAGGAGCCCACAAGGCCAAAAAGCCAAAAAGTTAGGAGCCCAACATATGTACAAAGTACTAGGTACTGCGGCAAAAAATTCAGGCGGCCAGAGCATTTTTCTTGGGCACCTAGGCTACCAAGCTCCTGTTAGGCAGCTGCCTTGACACTACACATTCTGTAGAAGTGAGAATTCACTTTTTCATCTATCATGCAGATGCTACTGTATGATCACATTTTCAGCTACAAAGAGCACTGCGACCTTAACTTAAAAAGCCAGTATTTTTTTTTTCTGTGCGTGAAACTTGGTCAAGGAGCTGAGGGTGGCGTGATTTTTGTTAAGGGAGGGCCAACATCTGTACCAAATTCTTGATGTCATGGATACCAAGGTTTCCTTGATTAATTAATACTCGCAACAAATCAGCTGTTTTGTCAAAGTAGTGCTTTTAATGCTGCCCACATTGCATTCCATGCAATATTTCAGGATTTCAAAATTTAATGTTTTTTTTTTGTTAAGCTGAATTTTTGCAATCCCAAGTCTTGGCCAAAATCAATATTTTTTGTTGCTTATTTAAATGCAGTTGATGCTTCACTCAACCAGAGCATTGCAGCTAGGCAAGTAGCATTGAATGATGACATCACAATAGACCTCAGCATTGCATTCATCTGGGCAATGTAGTGAAAAATATAGAATTGAAAGTCACAAAATCTAAACTCAAATCTATATTTTTGAAACTCTCTCCATTCCAAACTAAACATGTGAGCTAAAAGAAACAATAGTATTGATCTTGAGGTCAAAACCATTTGCTCATTTTTCCATAACCAGTTTTTCTTCCCATATAATTCCTCTAATTTCCACTACAGAAAATGTATGGGGAAAAACACTATAGAAAATAAAATTCAAAGAAACAGCTACGGTTTAAAGTTTACAGCTTTGGTTTAGCATGTTAGTTTTAAAATGGAGATATTTTTGGGGGTTTCCAATTTTCTGCAAAGCTTTTTATTTTCCACCAGGTTGCACAGATTACCCATGGTGCTCACAACACCATGACTGATCTGTACAATCATGTCGGAGTATTGATGTTAAAAAATAAAATGCCGAATATAAGTAAATATCGTACTCGTATTGCATCGCGGATTTGACAAACAGATGTCGGCCCAACCCTGTCTTCTGGATTGTTTTTGACTGTTTTTGATCAAGTCGGACCATAAGCCACAAAGGGCATTTTTTTAACGACAAGAATCCTTTAATTACCAATCTCTTCGAACTCTTTTCATGGGAGGGCTCATTTCATGGTGTCTCCCAGCGCTATCTCTCCTCCCTCGATCAAATTCTCGATAATCTCCGCGTCGACGATTCTCCCAAGATGGCTCCCGTCGTCGTTCGGACCAATCATCCCTTCGTGAACTTCTGTCTTCCCGATCGCGTCTACGATCGGTATAATCGCTTCTTTCGCGACGGAATTTATCTCTTGCTCGTCTTCTGTCGTATTCGTCGTCGCTGTCTCCCATAGTAGGGGTTTATTTCAAGAATCACTGCTAATGAATCTCAAATCTGCAAGAAAAAGAACAAAGATGGCGGAACACGTGCCGTGGGCGCTCCCAGAATACA
>NW_028145449.1:497500-537500 GCF_977016875.1 Pavona decussata
GAGTGAGGCTGGTCAGAGTTGGGGGGGGGGGGGTGGGTACTCTCCTACATGTATATAATTAAGCTACATATTAGGTATGTCTTAAAAGAAATGATTTAGAAATACCAATCTCGTACCCAGAGTCTTCAGGCTTTTTGGTCAGCGGGGCAACGCCGGGAAGACTCTGGGGACATCGAAAAATTCAATTTTTTTGATTGGCTGTTCCGTAACGGTTTCCATTGTTTTACCGCAGAAATCCTGCGGTAATAAAATTCGATGTCCCCAGAGTCTTCCCGGCGTCGCCCCGCTGACCAAAAAGCCTGAAGACTCTGGGTACGAGATTGTAGAAATACATGAAACAAGAAATATGAGTGATAGGAACCAGCGTTTCGGTGCATCTTGCGCCATTATCAAGGTTACATAATTAATGATAAAAAGCGGTTTGTAAAAAGGCTAAGTTGAAGCGAATTTGCATAACATAGTGGCAAGCATTTAAGTAATTTAGCTTGCCACTATGTTATGCAAATTCGCTTCAACTTAGCCTTTTTACAAACCGCTTTTTATCATTACTTATGTAACCTTGATAATGGCGCAAGATGCACCGAAACGTCGGTTCCTATCACTCATATTTCTTGTTTCATGTATTAGGTATGTGTGACCCAAAAGGGTATGGTTCTTAAGTTTTTGGTATTTATTAAGGGTGTAGGTTTTAACCATATTGGTCTGAAAGTCTGAAAATGGGTATGGATTCCAGAAGCAGGTCTGAAAATGAGTTCAAATGTTAGAGGCCAGGGGCCCATTTCTCGAAAGTCCTGGTAATTTGCTGGCCATGGGCCCAATAAGTAGCTAATAGTTTTGGTGAGTCAGTTTTTGTTAGCTTTGAATACTAAATTTTAAAATCTTATAATTTTATGAAAACAATGGCCAAGTACCATGTCCATAATCATTATGCAATCGGCGAAAAAAAACATTGAAAGATATAGTTATTGGGCCCGGTAAGTTACCGGGACTTTCGAGAAGTGGGTTCCAGCTGGTCTGAAAAAGGGTACAATATCACATATTCTGGTCCGAAATAAAGTCAGGGTTTGGAGAAGCGAGCTGCACACCCCACAAAATAATTCCAAATAGTACCCACCTGGCGTGAGGACATCCTGAAAAAAAAAATGGCTCCACTATAAGTGGGAGTTCATTCAGGGCCCAGGAGTGGGGGTGTATTTTAAAATTTGACGTAAAGTGCAACCCTTCCTTTTTTGTTCTGTTCCCTTTTTTGTGGTATGGGTTGGGGACAGAAGTCGGAAGCGCAAGCGATCTGAGAGCCTGGAACTTGATGTTACAACGATACCATAACCAGCGGGTGCAAGTTACTACCGATTTGCCATGCGTGAGAGTCACGGCCGCCATGTTTGATTCGATACGAAGGTAAAAGAAAGTTCTCGTCAAGAATACAGTATTACTGCAATCAAAATGGAAGGAAGTCAACCAACACAAAGCCAAGCCGGGGCCAGCAAACAAGCAATGATATACATCTGTGGAGGTGAGAAGTATTTTATACACACCATACATGCACGTGCTAATGCTCACTTTTAAATTGCGTAGCAAAACATGTTGTTATGGAAGATCGCGGCACAGAATTTGTACAGAGAGGAATCAAAAGAAATATCCCCGGGTTTAACAAATTTACAAGCTTAATTTTTTGCAGTAATTTTGTTCTATGTCTGCTTATGAACGTAAAATCGAGCTCGAGTCTAGTGTCACGCTGTAAGCTTCTTGTCACCAATATTCTGAGTTATGGACGTGGGCTGTTCTTTAAGCTTAGCGACAATTAGAGTGTTTTTTTGTTTCCTTTGAGAAGCAAGAATCAAAGGTTATGTATACTAGGAGACTAGTTAATGATCTAAACCAAAGTAAATTCACATGTCAGCCTATATGGTCGTTCATGACATCAAACATCTGTGTTAACCTCGATTCAGCGTTGGTTTTCTCTTTTAGAATGTCACACAGAAAATGAGATCAAATCTCGAGATCCCATCCGTTGCCGAGAATGTGGATACAGGATCATGTATAAGAAAAGAACGAAAAGAAGTATCCTTTTACTGACAAATAGTTTACAGCCACAATAGGATCGTGGACATGTGGAACACTAGTACTTTATCATTGCCTGTTCATCAGGAAACAAACATTGCTAGTTTTAAGACAGGAGTGATGGAGTTTTTAGCTGCAAATGTGTGAGGTTTTTCTTTTTGTTTAATCAATAATTTATTGATTGTTTTTGTTTTTGTTTTTTTTGTTTTTTTGCACATATCTCCATATGCATTTTTACATTTTTAATTGTCTGTCTTATATAATCTTAGTTTTTATGATATTAATATTTTTTAGTAAGTGGTCTGTCTTGTATGAGGTGTTTGACTCTTTTACAGCCTGTCCTTATGGCAATGCCTTTCTTTTTGTCACTTACCTTTAATTCCTTGCCATTAAATTGTAATAAATTCAAATTATAGCCGTGAACTTCATCTTTAATAGCATTCACTGATTGAATTTTTTTCTGTACTGATTAAGAGAAAGAAAGCAGAGCTGCTAATGAACTTTACATGTAGTAAGGCCCTGGATTTGATGATTAATCTAATTCTGTTTTCCTTAACACTACCCTCTTAATCCAGTGGTGGTTTTTGATGCCAGATGATCATCAGATGAGCTCGACGGTCTGTACAAGTGCTGTTCAAGAGGTTCAAACATGGTTCTTCAAGCTTGTGTAGTGCTTAGTGTTAAGAACTGTGCAAACCCTGTATCACGCAGTCATTTGCATCATACTTGTATTAAAATGGCTTGAGCACTTCCTTTCTGTATTTTCTGATTTGCATGTACAGGTGTATGCATTTCAAGCAAAGAGACACAACATGTAGACAGTGCTCACTCCTTTTCAATCATTCTTGTGCCATACTTTAGAAGTTCTCGTACATGTACATGTATGTCCTAGGAATAAATTCTATTTGATTTCTGTAATTCCTTATCTATATATGAATGAATTACTAATAAATGCCTTCAGTTCTGATATGCTTGCTTCTTGTTTACACTTTGTTGTCAGTCTCCTCCTGCCCATGACTGCAAATTTCCATTTATGCTACTCACGTCATCTGATAAAATGTCATCAGGACAAATCCTCTAAAATTTTTTCAGTTTAGGATATGTCCTTCATTTGAAAACGTAAGACTGAAATGCTGTTTAACCAAGAAGCTGAACAGAATGGCCAGCACAGTAGTGTGTTGCTAATCAGCCAATGTGATAAGCACTAAAGAAGAAACACTAGCAAAAGAATGACTGCACAATTCACAACCACTATGGGAACAATATATTTTGCATATCACCTGCAAAAAAAAGAGTAAACATAAATTAAAATCAACCCTAATTTATACACAACCGGTGAACCGGATGAGAATTGCCTTCTTTACTGTTGTGTGCTTCATGAACTGGCCTTAGAGTGAAATCACCGTTTGACTTGACTTTGTTAATGATTTTGTTCTTATGCAAACCAGTCAACATTTATATATAAAAAGCAATGGGGTTTGTATAAAGCAATGTTAACTTCTGCCTCACCTCTATACTCAAAGGCCAGGGGCCTGTTTCCTTGAAAGTCCCGGTAACTTACCAGGACTGATAAGTATATTTTTAAATGCTTTTTCGCCGATTATCGGTACACAGTGATTACAGACATAGTACTTGGCCAATGTCTTCATGGAATTGTAAGATTTTAAAATTTAGTATCCAAAGCTAACAAAAATTGACTTCCGTTAAGAAACATTTATCACCAAAGACACTTATCAGGCCCAGTAAGTTACTGGGACTTTCAAGAAATGGGCCCCATACAACTAAAATAATTTGGGTATTAAGGACCATGCCTTCTTTTGCCACTGACTGCAAACGTTCTTTGCATCTCGGGATGGTCTGAGAATCTCTGATTTCTTTAGGACAGTACTTACTAATTCAAAGGTATTTTTGCACAGTTTACAACTGTGTGGGGAAAGAAGATCTTGCTGTTATTGAAATCGAAAAGAAATTTAATCGGGGGTAACCACGCATTTTTCAGAAATAATTAAGATTCAATTTGGAAAAAAAAAAATCCATAAATTGTTTTGTATTTTAAAGTTTTTTAGAATTAGTTTTGATAAAGTATCTCTGAAAAAATGTGTGGTCACCCCAAATTTTCATTTTGGATTTCAAAATCCCTTGCTAAGATCTGCTTTTCTCGTATATACACGTGATAATGTTACAAAGATAATGTGATAATGTTACAAAGACAAATTGTCCAACTTCCGACTGGCCTTAGATATCAGGACATGTGATAAGTGGTCACTTATGGGAGGTTAAAAACAAAAGAAAATTGCAAACTGTTACAGTGTATCTCTAAAAAGTGGTCGCGGTCGCCTTCAAGAAGTGGTCGCTTACAAGAGGTTCCAACCATAGGGATTTGACTGGGAATATTTTGGTATTTTGGAAAAGTGGTCGCTAAAGAGAGGTGATCGCAAGGGAAGGTTCGACTGTAGTTGCAAAATGGGCCACAGTAGATCTGTATTAGGAGGTACTGTCCTTAAAAACTAATATCTTGTAAAGTTGTGTAGGAATTGAAGATCAGTTGATCAGAAATACAGTGCTTAACACTGAAACTCCTCTTGGATTTGATCTTGTGCAGGACACATTGGGAAGGTAAAGTGAAGCCCAAATCTTGTCCCTCAAAAACCGTCAGCCAACCCTTAAATCCTACCCATACCCAGTTAATCCCAGAAAAATACTTGCCAACCTATCTACCCAAAAGTTACATAGTGTACTGAGGAAAGATTTTACACATAAGGCCCAAAAAAAATTACAACCTCACCACCAATAGTGAAATTATTTCAAATCCCACATAAACCTTCGCAGAATTTGCCCCCACCCCACCCCTACAGAGTTAGTTAGAGGAGAGAGAGAAACAGTTGTGGTAAAGGTAACTTACAGGAATTCACTCCAGCAGAAGGATGGACTACAACGTACGGCGTTCGATGAAAGTTCCTCGTTTAACCCTATACCTAGAAGGAGGAAATGTTAAAGTCAGCTGTATTTAAAAGTAAAGACGCTTTGCAGATCTGAAATATATGTAGCATTAAGTTTTTACGTGTGTTAGCTTTACAAAGCCAGCAAATGTTATTGTATTGAACACCTCATACTACTAACCTGATGTTTCAGTTGAGGGAATTAAAACAGCGACTTCTGATTGCGAAGAACGTCGTTTATCGTGTTGCCTTTTGCAATGTTTTGCGTCCATTTTGTTTTCTAACTTGTGTTTCCGCTGGCCCTTATTCTGAAGGCTCAGCTGGAGACAACGTGGAACGTGTACGCGTGTCAGGGAAAGCGATTCTCATGTTTTGCAAATTCTAGAGCGATTTGATGAAATGTGGAAAAATCAAGATGTGTGGTTTCCCAAGGCAGGTGACGCAGGCTCCCTCTTTTCTCTCTATGCATGAAAGTAGTGCCAGAAGCCAAACACACGCGTAGTCGCGCAATAACGTTAGTTCCCGGTCCGTCGCACATAGATGGCTGAGAACGAGCGAGTTTCCACGTGATAAGTGATTTCCGAGCGCGCAGTTTATGCTCAAACTTTTATCAACTTACATCGTAACGAATAATACTGAAATTATCATTTACTAAACAGCAATTAAATCATTGTCAGCATCTGGAGCATTCCAGGTAGTTAAAAGCTCGTATCAGCCTTAAATCCCATTATGTATGTAAAAATCATCCTGGTGGGGGTACTTGATTTTAGACGGGTGTGCGGCCAACCTAGTTCCCAGCAGACCCTGGGAACGAGGTTGGTGTGCGGCTCGGTTCTCGTAACTAACCAACCCTGAGCACCAAAATTAATCAGTAAAAACCAGTAATTAACTGTGTTTGCAAGGACCACCGCGACAAAATAAAAGTACCAGATCCTGCAGCCTAATCAGCTAAAATTGTAAAACAAATAATCTAAAAAAGTAGCAAGCTGATTTTACGGCCAATATTTCGAAAGGCATGACCTTTCTTCTTCAGGGTATGTTTGAGACGGGAGAAGAAAGACCATGCCTTTCGAAATATTGGAAAATATACTTCCCTGACCGTGAAATCAGCCTTGCTCTCTTTTTAGATTATTTGTTCGAAATTAATACCCATTAATTTTCAGATCAGACCTGGGGTGAGTTGCATAAAATTTAACGTCGGGCGTAACTGCTAACGCCAGAACTTCATCCCAGTCACATTCAGTATTTTAACGTCTGACGATAGCATTTACGCCCGTCGTTAAGTTTTATGCAACTCGTCCCTGGTGTATAGAATACCCGTTTCTGTAAAATATATACCCGTTTTCAGACTTCCAGACCGAAATAGTTAAAATTATACCCCCATTTCAGACCAAAACGACTCAGATCAAAGACCATACCCTTTGGCGGTCTTTGGCGCCATACATATCTATATGGCTTACTTATATACGGGAGTTCCCATCCCCCCGGCAATTTATCGCCTCACTGAACCTGACAAGTGGTAAATTCTCGGATGTTGAAGATTTTGCGGAATGTTTAATAGAGTAGATAGACTTTTATCGGCCATTATAAGCTTTTGTACAGCTAAGTACTAATAGAACATAATCTTATTAGCTGTACAGTAACTCTCGTTATCTCATCCCATTGTTCCCCGCCCAAAGAAAGTTTTCCTTGTTTAGGTCATTACAGTACTGATATAAATTGTCAGAATTGTACAGATGATGAAAATATGGAACTCAGCTCCGTTTTGTCTCGGTATCAGATGCAGGGGGGGGGGGGGGGGGGGTGATGGTATATGTTTTTTTTTTTTAAATTTTTGAGCCCTTAACCCTTTAAAAGCCCTAACAGTGATCAGCGTCAAATTTCTCCTTGTAATATCAATGACTATTCAACCCCTGAGGTCATAAGACACAGATGAGAATTAAGGCTATGATCACCCAAGGTAAATTTTCTTGATATTTCAAAAACAACTCCCAGTACTTTTATAAGAAAAGGACATGAAGGATGGGGGACAAGATAGGAGAATTTGTTCTTTGATATTAAGGATTAAATGATTATTGAAATATTAAACGTCTGAAAACTAGTCACATGTTTTGTCTTTGTTTAGTAATGTAACATGGTAGGGTTCACTTTCCTGATCTGAAAACCATGAGAGCTTATGAATGCGACTCAGTAGAACTCGTTTCATAGGAGAATCCGTCAGTGGCTTGACTTCATCACAGTAGGGTTTCTCTATATTTTTGAAACTTCAACAGCTCAGAATCACAGGTATGGAAAACATGATTTCCGCTAAGTACTTGGAGACAACACACTTTAAGAGATTGTCAAAGCTGAAAATTCCAGAACAGGATTACCATTTCTCGCGGGGGGTTCGGTGCCCAATCGACTGAGGAAAACTTAATGCAAGGTGTGACAAGTGGAAATGGAGATTATAGATCAGCGGGATGGACTAAAGAGAGATTTGACAAGCCCCAGGGTCTGTATGTGTCGGTGGGGGAGGGGGGAGGAGTAGTGTTAACACCGTTTTTCCCTAGTCATGACCCAATTAAAACCAAAACAAATTATTTTCTGTACCTACTGTAGCGATATTCGAAAAGGTAAAGTATATGGTTACTCCATTCCCAATTTTTACGACCGAATTGTCGGACCACAGAGGCAACAAAAGGCACCATCCCATTTGAGAAACATTCGGATCATGATAACGTTAAAACAGGAGGGGTGTACTCTCCTTTATTAAGCAATATACCGCTCCCCCCCTCCCCGAGACTTTCGAGAAACGATACGAGAACAGCGAGAGCAGATTGCACCGCCGCTGGCGTAAAAGATTAGAAATAGCACAATGAGATCACCTCGTCATGTGCAACTTAAATTTAATCATCTAGGAATCACCCATCACATTATCAGATTTTGAGTTTAAACTCATTCAGCGTCTTATTCCCCAAAGTAAATAATGGAATAAAAGGCATCTTTTCTCTTGGACCAAAGGCAAAGATTTTTCATTCAAACAGGATTTGTAACTTCGTTCTACACACGTATAACATACTGGAGGAAGTCGAGGAGCGACAAGTAATCACGTCACTTATCAACTCAATGGACAGGTAATAAAATAAGTTATCAACCTGCAGGCTATTGAACATTGACAGGTATTGTCTGGGTTCGCTTTGGGGTCACCAGTTGATTGGTCACCTGTCTTGGAAGAACATTTCGTGGAAGCCTTTCAGAGCAGTGACATGTTTGCCGGAAGCGATCGACAATTCGCGGTAGAGCTAGTGTAATGTGAACCGTGTTTGTGCAAGCGTGTTGCCCTGAAGTAAAGTGTAGTTTTGACGGTTATTCTGTACACATTCTGTCAAGGGTTAATGCAAATTAGATGACCACTTATTGACGATCGGCTGGTGTTAAAGCATCGACATTTAAGCTGGCGGGAGAGAAATCTTTGCGCCCTGTCACAGGAAATGGTTAGGTTGGTTGTTTTTCGTTTTAGCTTAGCTACGTTAATATTGCTCAGACCAAAGCTTGTGGTTTGGGCGTGCTGAAGATTTAGAGGTTCCCGTTTGGGGCTATCAGTAAGATGGCGTGTTTTGACAAGAAACTATAGTCACTTTGTTAATGGCAGTTTCTATCGCTTATTATCGCGAATTCAAAACCTGCCAAAAAGTACGTTTTGATTACAAATGATCTTAAAGATTTTTACTTTTTCTTCTAGATTTGGCAAGCTCTGATGATTCTCAGAATCCTTCGTTAAACGCTGCGGTTGATGGAAGTTTGATGAGAAAACCACATGTTAGAAACGAACAAAGATTGTGAAGTGAAGTGAAGATTCTGTTGAAGAGTATCGTCCAATAGGCGTTGAGAGTTGTATCCATTGGAAAAATCCGGCATTAAATGGCGTTCTTTTGTCCCTCTCTCGTTGGAAGGAAGCCCTCAACGGCCGGGAAATACAAAGGTAGGAATGCGGTGAAGCTTCTTTTCTCTTAAAATTCCAAGGTACAAAAATTTACAAATTCTATGATATTTCCACTACGGGTAGTAATTCCAAATACTGCACAGTGGTGTATTTGAATGATGTTGATTTGTCCTCTCAAGTTAGAATCGATCGCATAGCTCGAGGCTCAAAATGCATGAATAGGGAAGGTTTAATTAATGAATACGTTATTCTCAAGCTAGCTTTTAATTACAGTAATTTGAATTGCCGCCCTGGAAACGAGCCCTTAAGATAATTAATCGACCGTGATTTTTTAAATTTTTCCAAACAAAATGTACAAGAGAACAGTTTTGTTGCCGGCAGGAGGTTGAAAAATACCGTCCGAGTTTGCGCGATGGAGCGGAAAATTCTACCTACATCGAACTAAGTCCTGCATTTTGTTTATAACACGTTGGTAGTAATGTCACCGCTTATTAACAACGACTCAAAATAAAATGCCGTGATTGTTTTTAAAAATTTGTACGAGGACTATTTGACAGAGAGAGTACGATTTAATACTATTCGATCATTAAAATGTTGTGAGGTATAAGAGATGTATGCGTTGTCATCGTTACGTGCGAAGTTTCGTAGTGGTTACAGATTAGTGGTATGATTGTTTGCCTTGCAAACTGCAAACATCCATAAGCTTGTAGTGAATACGCGTGAATACTCGGAAATCGCGTTTTGGGTTTTGTCCCAGCGCGTTTAACACTTTGCAACAATAATGTAGCTTTTAATTTTGTTCAATTGAGGTACTTTCACGCTGTGAATCAAAATACGACTTTGCATTTTCTCGAGGGTCAAAATGATACCGAGACTCGTCTCGTATTAATAACCTTAAATTCTTTACACTTGAGGGATTAGCGAGACATTCAGTTGTATTGCAAAGCATGATACAAAACAAAACACTTTGTTTGCTGCTCTTGAAAACACAGATAAAAAACAGCGTTTATCATATTAACTTGCTTTTGGCTGAAGTGCTTTCAAAAAACTGATGAGATGAGTTTTTGCCCTCACTCAAGTAAAATTCTGCTTGACAGTGGCATTTCGACACTGCACAGTTTATTCTCGAAAACTTTCAGCTTTTTAATGTAGTATAAAAACAAGAAGAAAGCAAATCCTTGGTTAAGTACAATTTCACAATGTGACATTTTCTCTTTCAAGTATCGAGTTATTAATTAGTTAGTTTACATCGTTTTATACAGATATTGTTTAAAATATTGCAAGTATGCCCTTCCTAGACTCTTGGACGCATCAGTGCAAACGTGTCTAGCAGTTAGTCAAAACAATGTTTACTCTGCGTCAGTTTAAGGATTTTTGCATAATTTTGTTTCCGTTTTACGTAAACGCAACGTAAAGATGTTTGCCAAATTAAATAGATCCCTTATTAAAAGATGCGGATTTCATGTAAAGATGTGATTTTTTTTTTCTTATTTGAGTCAATAGGTCGTCTGGAAAACAAAACGTTGTATAGGTCATTAGTGAGACAAAGCAGTCTTACGAACTAATATTTTTGACACGAAATAAACCACGTTACGAAATATTAGTTTCGTATATGTCACATTTTGTCTGATTTTGTTGAACTGAACACGTCATTACTTTATTAAGAAAAAATGTTGCCACGTTAATTTCCTGTTTCATAGTGCAAATGTAACATTTATTTTTAACTATAACTGCGTCCGTCATTCTTTGCATTTCTAAGTTACGCCTTCCTGCCTTACCTCATAGCCAACAAGATGGCCGCTAAGAGCCTCGGAATTCACCTAACTTGACATCCTTTTATAGTCGAGCAAAGCTGTCAAGATAGCTTTAGGTTCGTTAATTTGGCACTTAAAAACTTCTCGTGTTTCCAGACTTTTAATCGTCTTGTCTTGCATCGCGTTAGTAGAGTTTGTCCCACTCTTTTACTGTGGAAGAAATGAAATTAGAGGTTTGAAATTTTACGATACGTATGACAAAAAGCTGATAACAAACGAGGTGAAACAGCTAAAGGAACAATCGAACTTTTACTCAAATATTTGCCACTAGTACTGTCATAGTTTCTACATTTTTCTTAATTTCAGCTAACACTACAAATTTTATACAGGTCGTTTGCTTCGAATTTTATTAGTGCTTTTTGAGGGACTGATGTTATGAGAAGCAGTCTGAGGTATTTTCCCCTTTCACGCTGAAACTCAGAGAACTGATATGACAATTCATTCTGGCTAAGTTGAGGCCATGTGCCAAACATGAGAAGGGTTACGTCCCCTCCCGTAGGGGTTGGGGGGGACTCCCCTATATAAGCTCTATACCGGAGCCCATGGCTCTAAAGGTATGGGCGGCGCCAAAGGGTGGGTCTTTTGAGCCATTTTAGTCTGAAATAGGGTATAGATTGCAACTATTATATTTTGGGTTTGAAGTTACAGAAACGGGTATGGTTTTGCATCGCGAGACCTGGGCTGAAAGTGGGCATGCATTTTAGGGGCCAAGGTCTGAAAAAGGATACGGAAAAATTACACAGTTTGGTCTGAAATCGGAGTAGACATCCCCACCCCCACCAAAAATTCATAGGAGTATCCCTCCCCTCCCTTAGGGGCTTAGGTATATTTTTCTGGACCAGTGTGTTTTCTTTACTAAACGAATTATGGAGAAGAGAACTTGAATCGGCCAATTTGTGCCATTACCTTTCCCTTTTGTTGGACAGAATCTTTCATACCAAAAAGTTACTTTCTCAAGGAACCCATTAACGTGCATTAGCCTGGAAAATTCTGTGATCTTTTCAAGTGCTTTCAAAAATTCTCTAAGGCGTTAACTCATACGCTTTTGGCCTTTTCAGAAAGCCCAAATCCCTGCTTGATTTAGGACCTTTTAGCATTTCGTCCTTTGAAGTCTTTCTTATTATATCTCAGGTTTTAGGACACTCGGCTAAATGCAATTTAGTTTCAACACCTAAGCATACAGGGAGAGAGCAGTAGAGAGAGGCAAGCGGTTTTTTTTTAGATTTTTGTAGGCAATTATTGATTTAAAACTATTTCAGTAATTTCCTCCACACATCTGCTATTAAAAGCAATTTTAAGCCAAAAAATTCGGCGACCAAAAACGTTAAGTGATTAATTATAGAAATTTGCCCATGTGTGTGTTTTGTAAAAGCTTTTCTAAACGCTTATGTCCATGTACAGTGACCACAAAATATTTCTGCGGTTTGATCGTGCTTGTGATCACAATTTGGATCGAGGTATGCGTTTAACCTTTATACCTTGTGAGATGGGACGATTTTTGGCACTTAGACTAATTGAACAACTGAGCACTTGAAGTTTTCATTTGAATGGTCAGACATGTACTTTGGAATTTATCCACAGACTTAAAGGTAGAACCACCTTGTACAGCATAATAAACAGCATCAAAGAAAAGTACTGCTCAGTAGCTTTCATTTGAATAGCCACACTTTAGGATTTCATCCCCGGACTCGAAAGTTAGCATCACCTTGTACAGTTTAATAAACAGCATTACAGGAAAGTACTGCTCAGTAGCTTTCATTTGAATAGCCACACTGATACCTAAAATTTCACCTGCAGACAAAAGTTAGAACGACGGTTGCTCGACTCAAAGGTTTACTAACTACAGGGGAAAAGGTTAAAATTTGTTGGCTCTAATTTGTCGAATCAGTCTTCAGCTCTGCATGCAGATCCTGATATTCGCACGGCACGCCTAAACTCGCTGGTACGTACCTGAGTCATTTCGGGCTAAAACCGGATTAAAACCCCCATAACTAGCTAGCAGAGATAGAAAAGCACTGTTTAATACAGCTTTCATGTGAATTAAATGCTCTACTGCAATAGTCCAATAATTAATAGGATAGTGGCGCCATTCTCTGGAACAGTCTTGTAACTTAAGGAAAGCAGAGTCCCTTAGGCAATTTAAACGATTACTCAAAGAACTGTTAGGCACGGCATTCGTGGAAAGCAGCTTTTTCTTTTTATTTAAATATTTTTATCATATTAGTATTAGGTATTTTTAAAGCTGACGAATTTTGTACCGTGGATAAATAAAGTTTATCATATCATATCATCAATACGTTTAAATTTTCTTTAATGTTATAACAAGACAGCCTCCGAGAGTGGAATGTCAGTACTGAAAATTAATGGTTTGTTGTGGGAGATCTGTTGCTTTTCCATCTTGTTTTAATCGGATTTGGTTGCTAACTAAGATTTCTAAGTGGCTTGCATGTTTCCACGTATTTGCAGTCCGCGTAATTCCAGAACGTTCTTCCGTTTTAACAACATTTTTCGTGTACGTAATGTATTTTGGAGACTTTCAGGAAACCGCGGATTTGCACACCACGAAGGCCATTTGCAAAATAATCAAAAAACATTTAATGGTCAATGCGATTAAAAAACTCCGCAAGTTTCGCAACTTTTAAAGTTAAATCGCATTTCTTTTATGTACTTAAGGTTTACATGCAAACCTTATAAAATACCATTTTCATTGTCTTTTCCAAGTCTTACGAACCGCGGGTTACGAACCCAAAACTAACGGTTGGAATTCTTTGGACTCTGAACGATCACTGTTTCAAATTTCATTTTGAACTGATACAATTATAACAATCAATTATTATGTTAAAACTGACTTTCACTCATAAACGCAAAATCTAAAACCCACCACAATCACAACGTTTGACCCTAACTGGCGAAAAGGACAATAGTATGGTTTGCCGTTCTTTTTCTCTAAAAAAAAAAAAAACAGTGAAATTTCATCTTTTTTCTGTAGCCAACACCGCTAGGTGATAAATTGACACTGCAATGTTCGGGAGTCGCCATGTTTCAAAGGACAATCCTGTTTCCGTGCATTAAAGATCATAATAAAATAATCTGTTGAATTAGTCAGCAAATGCTGTGGAACGATAATCCACTATAATAAAAGATTCCTGCTGTTAATAGATCAACGCTAAAAAATTGACGGATTCCGCCCAAAAAGGTTGTCAGGTTATCAGGCTTTGCGGTGTAGAGTAGCTCCTGCGGTGTTAGGCGTTTGAACTTATCTTTATATCTTGTTCAGTGCTGATAGATTTAATTCATACACTTCACTCGCCTTTTTAAGATTTCTGGCGAGTTTTGAATTTTTTTCCTCCTCTAATTCCACTTCTCCGCCTTCCGGATCATTCTGCGGAGTATACCAGAACTCAACGAGCGCGTGCGCGCGTGCGTGCGTGCAAAGCGTGCACCTGCAGTAAGATCTTCGAAGTTACCCCCGTGCACTGTCGACACGCACCTTGGAAGTAGACTGGCAAAGGAAATTATCGTTACACCGGTTTCTTCCCTCTCTCCATTCAAAGAACTGAGCAATTGTGTGCGATCTCAGTTTTCCATCTTAAAGAATGAGGAGACCTGGGTACAAAATCTTCTCGGCCGGTCTAATAAATGTCGCCAGACTTTTTTCAGTCAAACACGCTTTTCTAAAAATATAACCTCTTGCTATTTAAAATTTCAATTTTTTTTCTGTGTCGCAGAATTTCTAGAATGCAAAACAGTTTCTATTTTTATTTGTGTTTATTCACTTCCCAGTGTTGTCTCGCGAGCATTCCTCGTGGATATCCGAGTTTATATATTTTAGTCAAACACACTTTTCTAAAAATACAACCCCTTGCTATTTTAGATTTTAATTTTTTTTCTGTTGTTCAGAATTTCAAGAATTCGAAACAGTTCCTATTTTTATTTGTGTTTATTCACTTCCCAGTGTTTTCTTGTGAGTTTATATATCGCGTTTTGCACCTTAGTATCTTACCGCACGGCCCGCGCGCGCTGTTCACGTTAATATTTCTGGCCTCAGATAGCCTAGTTATCACTCTAAAAAGTTTATTATGCTTTGTAAAGTGGTTATGGGTTTGTAAGTGAAATATTATAGTGTGAACATTTAATGATAGCTATATTGAGGAGTGAAGTTTCTTTTGGCGCGCTGTGCAGTTTATACCGCTATTAGGCTATTCAAAGCTCTTGTAACCTGTAATTCGGAACGCTGATGATTCAAATGAAAGCTGCCGAACCTTCTCGTAATACTGTTTATAATTATTACAGTTTAACAGTGGTTATAGCTTTTTCATTTCGGTGGATGAAAACCGAAAGTGTTACTATTCACATGTAGTCCATTAAGGCCTGAGTATTTTCCTTTAATTTGAAACTGCATTTTGTTCTGTACAAAGATGTTCAAGCTTAATAAGTGCTTGGATGAAATTCTTGATAAGAAGTTCAACGGCTCTTTCCTTTAGTGCTGTTTATCGGTCCCAGTAGCTTGAAAACAAAATTTTGGTTGTAATTCAATTCAGTTCTGCTTTGTTGCGAGTAAAGCTGTTTTCACGCACCCTCCATAGTTTTCCAATTCGTTCCGTGACCGCTATACCCAAGCAAACTAGCGTGTCTTTCCCTGTAATCTTCTTATGGCCTTTAAGTTAAGCGTGTCGACAATTATGTACGATGCCGAACGCCGGCCGGCTGCCGGAATTTGCTAATAGTATACAATTCACAGCGATTAGCACTTACTACTGTTAAGGTCAGGCTCGGCAACTGCAGTAAAACATGCTTCAACTTCTGAGTCTCAACGACATATCATCAAAATATTTTCCCATGCTCTAAAATGAAAGCTACTGCGCAGAAGTATTCAGTGGTGCATTCATTTTTCAGTATCTTCCAAGCCGAATTTTTTGTTAATTTTAGATCTAGACTTTCCTCGCGGACGGCAGGTCAGTTTAAGTTGCCATTTTAAAACCTTTTTGTTTTTGTTTTGGATGGGACGCGGAAAAGAATCCCCCTTGATAAGGCAATCCTTTAATATTATCTATTGAGCACTCACACGGTTTTAAGCCCATAAAAGATGCCGTTGTTTTTAATCTGTCTCATGCAATTTATCATAAATATTTAGTAAATCGTTTTTGAACGAAAGTCTTTGCATTGAGTTTGCATTGAGCAGGAAGAGCTGTTATTAAAGAGTATCAGTTTAGTTAGGCTTGCGGCGCAATTTTTTTTTTTTTTTTTTTAGAAATAGATGGTATTAGTGTTTCTTTTAGAAGATATTTCCTTTTCAGAGTAAACGGGAATACTCGAATCTTCCTAAGCGACCACCCAGATGCAACATGGCGATCTCCAGTATAGTGATTTGACCAAAAATTGGAAAAAATTATACTCGATATGAAAGACACGTGTTCGTTCAAAGATAGTTAGTTTGTCATCTTTTAGCTTCATCTCCTCCAGACAGAAGAATGCACTGGAAAACAAACAACGATACAAAAGCTTGCAAAACATCTTAAACTGGATGAATAACATCCCCTTCCAACATAAATAAAGGTGCACTGATGTTATTCTGATACCGGTATTTTAGTTTTATTTTTTTGTTTTGTTTGTTTGTTTTGTTTTGTTTTGTTTTGTTTT
This sequence comes from Pavona decussata, assembly GCF_977016875.1. Classification (NCBI taxonomy): domain Eukaryota; kingdom Metazoa; phylum Cnidaria; class Anthozoa; order Scleractinia; family Agariciidae; genus Pavona; species Pavona decussata. The sequence goes on from NW_028145449.1 coordinate 513,880, forward strand.
TTTGTTCTTTTTTCGTTTTCTTTTTTCCAATTGAGAATGGTTGTTATTCAACGGAAGCATTTCGTCTTTGGAGACAAGTAAAATCGTCGATTATTTTGAAAAAAAAAAATCAACTACGTAGTATCGAAAACAAGTCCTCGAAACGTATGTCATCTAGCCTTGTTGCAATAACGAAAGGGCACAGTTGTCACCATTCGATTCAAAACAACTGCCTCAAGCGCATTGTCCGCCTCGCAAAAAAGGAAAGAATTATACTCGATATTAAGGACACGTATTCGTTCAAAGATAGTTCGTTATCCTTTAGCTTCATTTTCTCAAGACAGAAGAATGCATTAGAAAACAAACAACGATACAAAAGCTTGCAAAACATCTTAAATTGGATGAATAACATCCCCTTCCAACATAAATAAAGGTGCACTGATGTTATTCTGATACCGGCATTGACTTTTTTTTAGTTTATTTTAGATTTTTTGTTGTTGTTGTTGTTTTCTTTTTGTTTGTTTTTGTGTTTTGGTTTTCGATATTTTTTTTCAGTTGAGAATGGTTGTTATTCAATGGAAGCATTTCGTCTTTGGAGACTTAAGTAAAATCGTCGATTATTTTGAAAAAAAAAATCAACTACGTAGTATCGAAAACAAGTCCTCGAAACGTATGTCATCTAGTCTTTTTGCAATAACGAAAGAGCACAGTTGTCACTATTCGATTCAAAACAACTGCCTCAAGCGCATTGTCCGCCTCGCAAAAAAGGAAAGAATTATACTCGATATTAAGGACACGTGTTCGTTCAAAGATAGTTCGTTATCTTTTAGCTTCATCTTCTCAAGACAGAAGAATGCATTAGAAAACAAACAACGATACAAAAGTTTCCAAAACATCTTAAATTGGATGAATAATATCCCCTTCCAACATAAATAAAGGTGCACTGATGTTATTCTGATACCGGCATTGACTACTGTTAGTTTATTTTAGTTTTGTTTTTGTTTTATTTGTTTGATTTTTTGTTTTTGTGTTTTGGTTTTCGATTTTTTTTTTCAATTGAGAATAGTTGTTATTCAACGGAAGCATTTCGTCTTTGGAGACTTAAGTAAAATCGTCGATTATTTTGAAAAAAAAAAAAAAACTACGTAGTATCGAAAACAAGTCCTCGAAACGTATGTCATCTAGTCTTTTTGCAATAACGAAAGGGCACAGTTGTCACCATTCGATTCAAAACAACTGCCTCAAGCGCATTTTCCGCCTCGCAAAAAGGAAAGAATTAATTATACTCGATATTAAGGACACGTGTTCGTTCAAAGACAGTTCGTTATCTTTTAGCTTCATCTCCTCCAGACAGAAGAATGCATTAGAAAACAAACAACGATACAAAAGCTTGCAAAACATCTCAAATTGGATGAATAACATCCCCTTCCAACATAAATAAAGGTGCACTGACGTTATTCTGATACCGGCATTGACTTTTTTTAGTTTATTTTCGATTTTTGTTTTTGTTTTTTTTTTTGTTTTTTTTTTTTCAATTGAGAATGGTTGTTATTCGACGGAAGCATTTCGTCTTTGGAGGCTTCAGTAAAATTGTCGATTATTTTGAAAAAAAAAATCAACTACGTAGTATCGAAAACAAGTCCTCGAAACGTATGCCATCTAGACTTTTTGGAATAACGAAAGGGCACAGCTGTCACCATTCAATTCAAAACAACTGCCTCAAGCGCACTGCCCGCCTCGCAAAAAGTAAAAGGAAGCTTCATAGGTTTAGGGTCAGTACCTCGCTACAAAGCCTGAAATCAAATCTCGTTCGTAGTCGGGCTTGCACTAAAATCTAAAGGTCTTTTACAATGACCAGTGGCCATCAAAATTTGTCAGGTTCCACAACAAAAACCGCTTGGCAGGTAGCCTGTGCGCATGCGTCTCCTCAGGAAATAAAAGCCGTTGGCGCGGTAATCTCGTTCCCAGAGCCCTCGCTATTCTTGTCCAGCGGAACGGGAAACGAGAGAGTCTCGACACAGCGGCAAAATTAGTGCGCATGCTCCAGAGATTTGTGATTCAAGCGTGAATCAATTACGAATGCTCCACTTCAATCGCCAAATTTACACCTGTTACCACAATATTTTTTTGGTTGAATAAGATATGTGATGGAGGAAGTTCAAGGGAACCTTTCCTGAAAGCGACAACCTTATCTAATTTGATTTGGGCTTATCCACGCGAAATGAGAAGAAGCAATGGGAATTTTAAAAATGCCGCCATTTGGTCGAGTAAGATTGCTCACGCGTGACGAGCATGCGCACTCATTTTGCCGCTGTGTCGAGAGTCTCTCGTTTCCCGTTCCGCTGGACAAGGGTAACGAGGACTCTGGGAACGAGATTGTTGGCGCGGCGGCTACTTGAGATATTATACTGTTATTAGCCTAAAGCAGGTACCCTTGAGGACTGTGCCTCCTCTGCTTCTGCGCATATATTCTGCGCATCTCGGGATGGTCCGGAAGATCCCAGTAATACAAAGGTTTTTTTCTGGCGCGGTTTATGACTACGCGCGTAAAACAGATCTTAGCAAGGGTTGTTGGAGTCCAAAAAAAAAATTAGGAAGAACCACGCATTTTTCAGAGCTAAAAAGCTTCAATTCGGACGAAAATTCCATACATTGTTCTACAGAGAGCTAGTTAGAATTGTTCTTGCTTAAATTACTTAGAGAAATGCGTGGTTACCCCTAATAGACCTTTCTCCAAAATGGCAGCAACACATTTGAATGAGTTAAAATTGAACTGAATGAAAAACTGATACCAGCACTGGAAAGAGCACCTTTACTTTAGTAACCTTGCAAAGTTTCAGCATATCAGCTTAGGAAATGTAAGATGAAATTTGACAAATTTACAGACGTTTGACCCCCAGTCATACAAACGTCTGTAAATTTTTCATTTTTCAACTAACATTTTCTCAGCTGATATTGCACCTTATAAGCTGACAGTTTGCAGGGTTACTAAAGTAAAAGTGCTCTTTCTAGTGCTGGTATTCGTTTTTAATTTTAACTTTATTTGAATTTTCGGCCGCCATTTTGGAGAAGGGTCTATTTCCTTTTTGTATTTCAATCGGCTCTTAGTAAGATCTGTTTTTCTCGCACAGTTATGAACTGCGAATATATAAATACCTCTGTATTATGGAGGCACCGTCCTATGGGCTCTTATTCAGGACAGTAAAGCAGTTGAAATTTTACTCTTTAGTTCTGAAAACGTGTGCGTGAATACATGGAATTGTTTTTCAAGCAAAGATCGTGCTATCTGGCTTAGCTAATGACTATTTCACTAAGCATTAAAGGTTGAATATAACCTTTGATGCCTTTTAAAATATGACCCTTTCAAACCTGAAATGTACGTCCATTTTCACAGGGGCGCTTATCGAGAGCTTTTAAGCAAAACACTTGAAATAGTTTCTCCTGTGTTACCAGATCGTTTTGTGCTGTTTCGAGCTGGTTGGCTCTCGTCAGCACGGTGTAGCACAGCAAAAGGTAGAACAACCAACGCGAGTCGAGTTGTCTGCCAAATGCACGTGGTAGCCGATTTCGGATGGGCCCAGCTTGAAACAGCTGTCATTTCGCTGTCGTGTTAAGTTTTCTGCGCAGTCCGATCAGTCTTGCAGAAATTTGAGTCATTTATATTTTTGGCTGATTAGATCTTTCACAGATCCTGCGTATACTTGCAGCATTTTCGTTGGGCGGTTCCTTGCAGATTGTTTGCTTGGATACTGGAGCTGGAAATTGAAGTTACGTTGTACTGAGAAAGTTTTTATGAGCTGTCGGCCTTACGAAAATGCAAACTGGCCTTGTTTTTACGCATTTTTAACGACTTATTACAGGAACTAGTTTTTCAGTATCACGACATTTCAAGCTGACATTTTGCCAAGAAAACTTTAGATTTTTTTTACAACTAAATACCGTTTATACGTCAGATGCTCCTGTTTGAAACAGATTCACTAGATTCTAAAGGTGTCTGAACATTATAAAGTTCAGATTGTTATTAAACTTCGCGATTATAACGAACATGATCTACAGGCTCGTGTGACTAACTATTTTGCTGTATTTGTGCTATGCCGTGTGATTTCGAGAAGCTTTGAAAAACGCTGACCTATTCAGTGTTCTGTACAGTTCGTTGGGCATTGCATTGGCATGGTCTCGTCGTTCATCCTGTTTTATCAAAGTCTGTATCCATACTGTTGTAAGTTTTCAGTCTCTGGATGAAATCTTATGACCTTTCAAATGAAAGCTACTGAGCAGTACTTTCCTCTGATGTGTTGTACAGGGTGGTTCTAACTTTTGAGTCTGTGGATGAAATCAATACGAACTGATTTGAGTGTCTAATAATTCTTCTAGCTTATATCATAAGTGACAACACATTTTACCCAGCTATTTCTATTTGTTTTCAATGTTATTTTGAAAATGAAAGTTCTATTTTTCTTGTAGCTTAAAATTATATACTGTATTACATAACATCTGAAACGACACAAAACTTTCATCCAAATTGTATGGTTGCCAAAACTGTCAGAAAAGATTATGAACTGAATAGGGTGAAACAATTGGTTGACAAATGCTTCATTCTCCTTTGTGGCCTTTTGTATTGAAAACCGAACGGAATTGTTTGTCGAAGAGTTTATCGAAGCAAAGAAAACAACAGAGGGAGGAGAAATGGACGGCTAACAATGGCTAAAAGTTTTAGCTTGGAATTGAGTTTGCATGTTTAGATAGAAATATATATGCCCTTGTTGTTTTTGTTTGAAAAGGTTAATGGTTACTCGTGTGCTGTAATCCTTGTAAAAGGTCTACAAAGGATTGAAAAATATTCAAAAAAAGTTTCATTACTTTTTTTATTTCAGTTCAGCTTTTCGATGTCTAATTATCGCCGCATAACCTGCGGTAGTTTACTTTGTAAGTGATCGGAAGTTTTTTCTTCCTAAATTTATTTAATGAATTGAGGATTATTTATCCAACTCTTCAAACATAATTGTCACGCTTCTTCCGATAAGCTTTTAAGGCTTCGTATCGATTACCTTTTTAATTCTTTTCAACATCCACATTTAGCATTGAATACAATATTACGCGCCCATTCTGGTAAAACAGACGCAAAATTGACAAACCACGTCCCATTTTCGCGCAAACGAACCTCAGAAGCCGTCAAAATTCACGAATTCATTTGAAAGTCGGTAATCGACCTATCAGATAAGAAGTATACTTCCCGTGCCAGACAAGCGATGTGTCAAATTTCTGTTGTAACCATAGAAACAATTGAAGCTGAGAGGCACGGGAGAACACAATAACGCTTATCTAATGAGTTCTCCTCCTCCTCCGATAGTCTTATTGCATTTTTGAATAAGCCAGAGTGTAAATCGACCGCCCTTAAGTTCCGTTTTGAATTTTGGAGTCAAGATAACAGGCGAACATGGATTACGATGACGATTTCCAGCAAAACGGTAGGCAAAGTTTGTTTGTTAGCAAGTGATCTAAACAGTTCTTGCCAAATATGTCTACGAGACTGTAAATCCTGGAGATTTCAAAACACTGCGGAACGTTTTGAAACGCAATCGTCGCCGTGAATCGATCGTTTAAGACGATCTGGTTTTTATTTTGCTATTGGATTTTCAAGTTGTCTTTCTATTTATTGCACCTGCCATTTTTCGTTTAAACTGCTGAATCGAAAGGCGTTGAAACTACACCACTACGAAAGTAGCTGGACTATGGACAAACTTCAGTGTTTTTGGGTGTATTCCCAAAGGACTAAAAATATCAACAAAGTACTTCAATTCAAGCACTCGAAAGTAAATTGAAAAAATTGAAATAAATTATTTTATCTTAATTAGACAAGTACAGATCGGCCAAAATCTTTGTTGATTTCTTGCTTCTTTGCACTCACCTTAATTCCACTGAAAGAAGGTTTTTACTCAATTTTGATTCTCAATTTTTACACAATCAAAAACCATGTGGAAATTGTAATTAAAATTCACGAATCCGGCTTAAATCATAACATATTTTTACATCGGTTATAAAGAAAAAATAAGCGAAAGAATACAATAGCTACTGGAAATTTTCGACATTTGATGCGGAAAATCGTAAGTCGCTAATCGAGCGAAAATGGCGTCGCTTTTTGGTGTTTATGTATTGATGTTGAAAACAAATGGGAAATTATTCAGATAGAACCTCAGACACAAAGAGATTATGAAAGGTCTTTAAAATCAATCTAAAGGAAATTTAGCCAGTTAAGAACAAGATAAACGTTTTAAAAAATAAAAGTTAGCAACATTCTAAGATGGCTGGTTTCAGTCCATTTCCTTGTACGTGCAAATACTGGCTTATATAAGTACGTCATTTGGGAGACATTCATTGTTATTATAATTTCATAGATTATACATGAAAGCCCTCTAAAATAACTCGCGTGTTTTCTGTTTATATTCGTTGCACGTTCCTTTTCAAAACAAAGCATGTCGAAGATTCCCTTATGCGCAAATGGCTTTTGAAAAAAATTAAAGTGAATGTATTCGAATTTTTCGATTTCCGCTCCTTTTTTCTCAGCAATTAACAATATCCACCATACAGCACGGTTAATTGTATTGCAAGTCATGTCCGCTCTGACTTCTCACGTTTTCCTAATATCGGCCCTATCACTTGAAAACTGCGGATGTCTTTACAAGCAAAGGTAAACAGATTTTCATTATCCCTCGTCTTTTCCTACTCTCACTAAATTTCTTTACCAAACGAGTACATGAGTTTCAGACACCCGTACAAAATTAATTTACAAACTTCGCAGCGTCTGCAAATCTAATTACTAAGCATTGTTTGTAAACCGTGAGGCGATACCGTGATATTTCTTTGTAAAAACACACTGCGGTCTCACCAATATAATTCCGGCAAAATAAACTTTTGCGAACATTTTCAAGTAACGTTTCCTTGCAACAAAAGTTGTGCGTCTAGTTGTACGAGACTAATGCATTAGGTAAAAAGTATTGAATAGACTTTGTATAATACCACTTATTCGTTAGATGTCTGGTTTATTCTGGAATTAGCACTTGGACATCGCATAAATTGTAAAAATAGTCACAATTTTTATACGGGCTGTTCGGTTGTCAGATATTAAAGCTTGTTTATCTTAAGGTTTTTCCGGTAGATAGAGCCCTACCGACGCGAAGGCAGTGAGGTCGTGGTATATTTGTTTCAGAACTGAATTCAGCACATATCAGTTTACCACACTTTAGGCAAATGTTGCTGTCTTTACAAACTTAATTAACCTTTTAAATTTTCTCCAGCCTTAAGCTCTCTTATTTAAACATATTCTTTCTGAAGTCAAGACCTTTTGAGTCGACGGACGAAATCCTAAAATGAGGTAATCCAAATTAAATAAAATCAAAGCGATTCTTTCTTGTTGTGCTGTTTATAAAGTTGTTAACGTTGATTCAGCTGACTTTGAAAAGCTCTTTCTCTTAGAAATACTCAGCGCTTTTGGCGCTTATTATGTTCCAGATTTTTTTAAGTGGAAATTTGAAGACATTTGTCGTATTTTGGCTTTGAAGAAAACAACAATTATGTTATAATATGTTGGAGGGTCCATGATGTACAGATAAGGACGAGGTTCTAAGCTTGCGGGTATATGAGAGCTTGAGATTGAATTGAAAAGCGTAAACGTCAAAGGCATTATAGACTCATTGTCTCTGTAGCTCTCTTCATCAAAAGGAATTAGAGACATTACTCTTAAAAACGTCTGTAAACATGTTTCAATTCACTGAGCAATAAACGACGCATTCTAACACGTTTTTTTTTAATATATATTTTTTATTTTCGCGAAGGTTAGATTGAGAAAAAAAATCGTTGAAAAATTGTGAATAAAATTCTCTCGTGTAAAGCGATCGCCAAATTAAGAGGGTTAAATTGTCCAAGACTTTGGACAGTTCAAAGATTCTAATACCAAAATGTTGAGTTTTATTCTTTATTCAGAAGTGCGTCAACCGTTATCAGCCTTCATTTGAGTTATGGCTAGTACCGATGTAGTACTGATTTACATAAGCTTTTTATTTTGTCTTCGAGAACACATACTACGCAAAAACTTGCACAACTTGTAAGGCGTATTTTGCTGTTTAGAACTTTGAAAAACTGGCAAAAAAAAAAAATATCAGCAAGCCCGTCGATAACCTAACGAAATAACAACTACTAAATACTATTAAGTTTAACGGAGATAAAACTTTAGGTATGAAAACATACTAAAATCATCGATTGAGACTGAGTCGTTATTTATACATGTGTGGATTCTCAATGACTAACTGCATACGTCAACGCAAATAAACGCTATTGGGTTATGGTGATACAGATATTGTTGCAGTTGCAGTGTGCGTTTCAAAACGAGCTTGCGCATGCGTAGAAGCACACGCCTATCGCCTAACAACACTCAATTGTATTTGATTCGCTATTGGAGCGTGAGAGATAAAAATAGTTTTGGTCTAGACCTCCTGGAGGCTTTGAATTAAGAAACTGTCGATATTCGCTCAGCTTTGGTAGAAAAACAACCCAGCTTGTGGTAGATCTGTCATTGTTTGTCTCTGCGGTGAGACAGAAGGCTGCAGCGATCCCTCGCAATTTTGTTCTATTTCTTGCACGATGTGTTGCCTCGCCATAGGTAAGGAAAATATCGCAAGTATTCGATAATGGGTTTTCATTGCCGTTCAGTTTTCAGTGGCTAGGAGGTTGTGAACTGAAGGGTAAAAAGTTCTCCATTTGTTTAGCAGTTTCGTACTACAATACGTATGTAGACGAAATCCCAAAATCTGTCCTTTTAGTTGAAAGCTCTTCATCTGTACATGCCTATGTCGTCTATATGATTCTAAGTCTTTAGTTTGTGGTATAGCTTTAAAGTTGGTACTACTTGTGTTAACTTTGTGGTCTGTGGATAAAATCCCTAAAATCTTGAACGGTGATCGGTCACACGAAATCTGCTCAGCTCTATTCGGTTTGTATGTTACGTCAAGCCTCCATCTTGTGGTTATTAAGAAACTGTTTTAGATTGTCTTCTTTGTTTCAAATGGCCATCAAGTCATTGTGGCCTGAATATCTACAGATTGGTTTAGTGGCAAACCATCAGATGCAATATTCTTAGAAACTTGAGACGATCATTTGAAAACAAGAAAAAATTAACTTTAATTTTACTAGAACGTTTTTGAACAGGTTAAACTTTTGTTGATAAACTAAGTGGATTTGGACAATGTTTGTTGAGCTATGTCAAGAGATTTGGATATCTTAAGAGCCAAATCTTCGAAACGTTGTTTTGAATCTTGTCTAGCTTGGTCGTGAAATCTGTCTCGTTTTTGTCAGATAATGGGGGTAATTTCGAATATTTATTGCAGTGTTCAAAGCTTTGATACACAAAGGAAGTGAAACTTAGTATCAAAAATTGATGAAGCCTTTGGCTGAGGCAACCAGTTAGAAAAAGCTTACAGATATAAATAAGAAATAATTTGGGGATCGATAGAAGCAAACTTTTTAGCAAAAGAATAAAGGAGGCAAGGACAAAAAATAATATATATTTTCTGAAAACATTTTCTTTGCATTCTAGCTGATTTTTTTTCATCCAAGTTGTGACAATGCTCGTAATAGTGTTACGATATCAAAAGCTTATGAGAAGTCATTAAATTTGTGATATTCGATTTTGAATGTTAAACCATGCAAAATAATCTGTTTGTATGAAGCCATATGCTTCTGTTTTCTGCCATCGATGTTAGTTCCTCCGAGTACGAATTGGCTTAAGATAGGAATTGTTTTTAAACTGGAAGTTAGATGAATCGAACGCTCAGACAGAAATAAAATATTTAACAGTGAGGCAAACTGTAGGAATGATTTTATGTGTTTAGGCGATGGAATGCTATTTGTTATGACGTCATTATGTCATTTCACAGTAGATTTCACTTTCATAATCATCGCGTGTTTTCTAAGACACTGCACAGGATAAACGAAAATCAAACTGACTATAGTACGCGCGCAAGGAAACAGATATAACTAAATTGCAATTACTGTGATTCTTATGCGGCACAAGCCTTCTAACGGATTCGTTAGTAAATGAAATTGCTGGCTTTTTAAGGGCGTTTATTTTAACTTGCACACTGATCTCAAAGGGGCGATGGTGAATTAAATGCTCTGTTTTTTATGCGTTGCAGCCTTTTGTCTTTGATATTTCACGTTATCTACTCGTGCCTTGGTAGGTTTGCAATTTAGGGCTATGTTAATCTATTAGAATTCCTTGATAATTTTAGAATGTTTTAAGGAAGGAAACAGGGACAGCTTTATGGATTCTAGGTGAATTGAAGAAAATTATGATTTCAAGGTGTTCATGATTGAAAATTGAACCTTGAAGTTAACAATTGACGTAAATAGGCACCAAATAAACAGTTATTAACGCAAATTTTCTTTCATATAGATAAAGGTGCTATCGTCTAGAGCTGTCTTTTTTCCTTAAGTACCATCTTATCAGCTAATGGCGAAATTTTAAGTGTACATCCCTCTGAAATCTGTGATCGTATCTTGAACAATGGCGCCGGGAATACTTTCACACGAGATTGGACTAAAATAGCTTACAACTTGCTACCGAATGAACTAAATCCGTAACCATAAGATTTGTTTTTGTCCTTTGCACACATTCTATTGTTGCTTTTAATATCCCTGGTAACACTCTTGTTATAATTTTGATATTGTATTGGAATTTTTCCTTTATTGTTTTGTATGGTGGCAGAAATGCCTTTTTTAGAACTACCCCACTCAAAGAAATTGTATTTAAATGTACGTATTTTAACATGTTTTAAAGTATTTTTGAATACTTTTAGAAGCTTGGGAAAAATATCTAAAAGTTTCAATAGGCAAAGTAAGAACCACCTTGTACAGCTCTTCATAACTATGATTTGAATGGTCACAATTTAAAATTTCATCCACACACTCAAAACGACTAGAATCATCTTGTACGACATAATAAACAGCACCACAGGAAAGTGTTACTCAGTAGCTTTCATTTGAACTGGCAGACTTCATGATTTTATCGACAGCACAATAAACAGCACTACAGGTAGAGTACTATAAGTATTATTCAATAAATTGAACTATGCTTTACTTCTTATTTGCAAATTAACAATAACATAACTACGGTACAAAGCTACGGATTACAACTAGTCACACTAATGTACACCACGCCTCAAAGCCTTTAGTCTGGTTCCTTTTCTGGCAGCAAATACGGCGTAAACGAAGAGAATTTTGGAGGATATGTCGTTTACCACAGCATGTCCGGCCTTTTGGAATAAATTTCCTAATTTCCGAGTTGCCTTGAACCTCATTATGAAAGCGAGGCTAAGTGAAGAGTTTTTTGTGATGAAAATTGGTTTTCATTCTTATGCAAACAATGAGGTTCACCGCTACGTGGAAATGACCTATTCGTACGCTTTCGAGAGATCGACAGATCGTCGCACCAAACTTATCAGAAATCGAGGGCCCCGTCTAGAAACCAACTCAAGTTTTTTTCCTTGTAAGTTTTCTTTGTATTAACGGATGAAGAAAAAAAAACCTTACAAACTGACAACACAATACTTAATTAATTGCGTACAGACCAACACAACCAACTCAAATTGATTTGTATAGCCTTCAACTGGTTTCATGCATGGAAGCCATCTTAGGACTCTGGTGATGACTGATAATTTATTAATTTGGTCGCATTTTGGCGCGTGGCGTCGATTTATCTAAAGGTTATTTTCTTTTTTCGTAGTTTACACCTTAAAAAAGGCAAGAAAGAGAAAACTTCAAACGCTGAAGCCATTGCTGCCCGGAGGTTGTCGTTTGCAAGTAAACGTTGATCAAGATGATGACAGTGATAGCGGTATAAGCCAAGTTTACAGTCCAGGGATTCATAGTTCTTTCTCTCTTCCTGATATAGCGAAGACTGAGTTGGCATCTAGGCTTGCAGCGGCAACTCCTGCACACCCAGCGCACATCAAAGCAAGAGTTTTATGGAAATACGATCCTGTAGATTCAATCGACTTAAAGGTGGACAAGGGAGAAATAGTTCTTCTTCTTTACAGGAACAAAAGTAAAGTTTTGGCGGTCAACAACAAAGGCCAACGAGGATTTATACCGTTCAACTATTGTACTGTGCTACGCAAAAACGACTTTGTCGCGAGTGGATTCTTCCCTCACGCTGAGCAGATGAACGAAGTAAGAAACTTTCGACCTGTTAGGGTTTATTTCCACGACGATTGCTCTAAGGAATTAACAGCTCCTTCGTTACATTCAAGAAATTCATACAGCTTGAACAAAATGGATAAATTGCGAGGATTTGGCACTTCCTCTATGCAGCGATGGAGAAGTGATGAATCACTGTGCTGCGGCAACAATCACAAATCAAGAACTCAGAATATTTCGTCATCGCTCGAAGACTTATCCGACTTATCCGACGACAACCGAACAACGTCGATGGTCTCCGAGCTAATCCACTGGGATCGCAAAGCCCCGGAAACGTTTCGGCGCCGACAGAAGGTTCAAGTGACGCACTTTCGGAAGTTTGAAAATGAAGCATTGATGGTTTTATTTGATTTTCAAGCAGCTGATGAAAATGATTTGGATGTACGAAGAGGAGAAGTTGTGACTGTACTTAACAGAGATGATGAAGATTGGTGGTGGGTGATGAGAGCTGATGGAGACGAAGGATTTATTCCCAGTGCTTACGTGTCTATCGAAGCAATTCGCTTATGTGTTGGTGAGTGTCTTCTTTTAAAAACTGTTTAAAACACCTTCAGCGCTGTAAGAAATTATACTTCGGCACGCCATTGGAGATGGAGGCGCCCTTCTCTTTCTATCCCCAACCCAATAGACCATTTCCGAGTTGGTTTAATTTGAACCTCATTATGAAAGCGAGGCTAAGTGCAAAGTTTTTGTTATGAATATGTAAACAAAACTAATTTTCGGATGAAAAGTTTTGCACTTAGCCCCGTTTTCATAGCGAGGTTCACAGCAACTCGGAAATGGCCTATCAGGCCGCCTTGTCAAAGCCGCCACCTTACCACAAAGATTGACTTATGTATCACAGTAAGACATTTTGACACACCGTGATATTCCGAGAGTGTGCCCTGGGCCTATATGTGTTCAACGGACTCATTTCAGGAACTTTTTGCCGGAGAGAATTTATTGTTGGAGGGAATTTCGTATTTTAAAAATAGCTGGATTTAGGAAAATAACAATTTCGTACCTAGAGTACTTCGGCTCTTTGACCAGCGGTTGGTCGTTTAGAGAGGCTCTGATGTTACTGGAATTTTTCCACTGCAGAAATCTTGCGGCACAGCCAGACCTTGTTTCCCTATAAGCCATAATCGTTCTCAGAGTTTCGAACCTAAATGGTTAAAACCTATGACATATTTCAACCAAAACTACCTAAAAACTACGTCTTTTTAACGTTGCAGCTTGATATACCGTAACGGATTTAGCGGGCCAAAGAGGCCGTTTCCTTTGGGTGCTTAAAAAACCGTTGTAATTTAGTAAAAGGTCCATTGGCCATTTTCACTGTAAATAGCGAAAAGGAGACATGTTTCGTTTTCCAGATATAACTATAAATGCTATGTTAAATTCTCTCATCGAATTTTAAGTCGATTGATATGGAGACAATTATAATATTTGTAGAATGATATTACAGTGAAAGATTACTACTTGAAATGTTAGGTAAAATGCAATAAAGTATTTTATTGCTGTTGAATTGTTATTTTCGAGGGGACGTTACTTTCGGAGATCAATAGGAAGATAAAAAATTGACTGCGTCTTGTGGGAGGGGGGGGAATAGAAGGGCAACATTTATTCTCGTTTTTTTTTTTCTTTTTCCTTCTTAGGCTTCACTTTTTATATTTACCTTTGTAGTTTGAATGGTGGTCGAGGCCTCTGGGGCAGCATAAATCGCGGCACCTGGGTTTTGCGACATTCCCTTTTGAATAAAGTTACTGGACCCAAAATCTCCCAATTTTGCCGTCCACGAATTTGCTCTTTACTGTAAAAGAATATTTGCAGAGCTTATGTCTCTGTGAATAATTGCCACTGGCTTGGTTTTATGAAGGTGGTTTACTCCTTTTGCTACATCCATAGCCACGCTTGCAGTCTCCTCTTCATTCAATATTCGTCTCCCTAGCTCATCCCTAAGGCTCCTGTCCATGAGTTCTGTGATTATGAACGGTATTCCGTGGTGATTGGTTGCTCATCATCGTTACTATATTAGGATGGCGGCATTTCCACTGGGTGTTAATCTCCCGTCTAAAAATGTCTATGTTATGCTGGGAGACTAACACGTGATGCATTTCTTTTTCCGCCCCTTGGGAGCCTCTGAAAATGCCTTCTACAATGCGGCCCCACGCACCCCTTCCAAGCACTTTCTGCGTTAGGGCAATTTCTGCCCGAGAAACTGACCATTGAGTTGTTTCTCTTTGTAAGGCTTCTTTTAATTCTCTTATCCGTCTGTCTTTCTCCATCGTTTTCTGTGTGAGTCAAAGCAATTCTCGTTGTGCTCTGTTTTTCTGGGTCCGTTCTGCCTGCAGGATTTGGCGAAGTCTATAGAGATACATCTTCTTTGGGTATGGGCAGTTCTTTTGTCTCCATTTTCATGACCTCTCCCTATGAAGCAAGAGCAATAACATTTCTCAATAATTTTTTTTATTATTTATAAGGTTTTTTGGACCTTCTAAGTACGTTGGCTTCAATGGGACATACACTTTTTTTTCATTCTTTTTTGTCTTTTTCACTTGCGACTTAGCGGCGACTTTCTTGCGACTTAGCTGCGCCTTGCTACTCTCCTACGACTTTCCGGCTACTTTATTGCGACTTAGCTGCCAGAAATCCTGCGGTTATAAAATTCCAGTTTCTCAGCAATCTCGTACCCAGAAAGCCCTTTGGCTTTTTGGTTAGCGGGTGGTCGCCAGTCGAAACTCTGGGCTACTGGAATTTTATTACCGCAGGATTTCTACGGTAAAAGAATGGAAACCGAAACGGGATAACCAATCAAAAAATTTCAATAAAATTCCAGTTCCCCAGAGTCTCTCCAGGCGACCAACCTCTGTCCAAATCGCCTGAAGACTCTGGGTGCGAAGTTGGCCATAAAACGGAAAACAAAAACAGTAAAACTGCCCAAACAACTACACAACAGCATTAAAACGCTAACCTTATAGTCCTGGACGTATATTCTGGAGCTAGTTTGTGGGAAGCGTCTTAGATTGGAATACTTAATTCTGGGGAGTCACTTGCATTTAGCGAGGGCCTTGGGAATTTTATAATCGTTGCTTTACTTGTCAGAAGAGTAAAAGTTTTATATTTTTCTGCCGTTTTAGAAAGCACTCCAAGAAGCATCGACAGTTCAACAAGCGGAAGCTCTGAAGGAAGCATGAACCAAGTTAGGTTCCAAGACCCGCTCTGCACCGTTCACAGTTACGTCATAGAAGATTCCGACTCAGCCTCCGAATCAAACGAGCCACGTGACATTGAAAATGACTCACTGAGCGACACTGAGTCTGTAGACGACTTTTATCCGGGTTCAAAATTGAGCACGTGGTGTTAAACGAAACAAAGGCTGAATCTTACGTGATCACATGTAAATTAGTACACAGAAACTAAAACTGTCAAAAATTACTATAGGTTATTAATATATTATAAAAGAGAGTGGATTGGCAAGCCAAAGAACAATTTTCCAGTCGTAGTGCTTTTCTGTCAGTTAACATAATCATCATCATTATTTCTAAGTGACTGGTTCATAGCAAGTATTTTATACAAACTTATTAAAGTTTAATGTATCCTTTATTTTTGTTGCTGTGATTTTTGCACATCTTATAAGCGACCTCCAGAAAACCAACCCTCGAAAATAATTGCGTGCTGCTTGTATTTACATTTAGCCCATTCCGAATTTCATAAAGAGACTGAACCATAGTTTACACATTGTACAAATTAAGTCATCACCAGAAAGGTCACATAAATAATAATAATAATAATAATAATAATAATAATAATAATAATAATAATAATAATAGCTCATATCCTAAGCTCATGGCGCTTTACAATGATAAAATGATTTACATATCTCGAGCATGAAATAAGATATATCAAAATCTCTTTCACTTCACAAAGAAAATGAAAAGAAAACAAAAATTCATAAGCTAAAAATTAGTCAGTTTACCAAGTTTGGTTATCTTTCATTGCGTGGTAACCAGGCTGTGACCTGTCAAAGGTCGCCCGTTACTGAACTGGGGGGTGGGGGAGGGAGGGGATATTCCGGCAGACTAAAGCTTGTTAGAATGTTGAAAGCGTCTCCAATCATCGTTATCCATTGGGCAAACCAAAATTTTCTTCCTACTCGATGGGCCTGTTGACAACGAAGTTACCTCACCAAGAGGGTTACCCTAGCACTCGCACATTTCTTCTTTTTTACGCAACTCGTGTTTACAAGGCAGTTAGTATTAACCTCGCGTTAAGATAGCCCTAGCTAAGCGCTAGGGCTACTCTATGTCCGACGTAACCCTACCTGAACTCGACTACCCAGGCCAATTCTTTTTTCTGTTTCCAGACCCTCTGAAAAGTTGAAAAGAGCGGTCAATAACGCCATTTTCACCTTTCTTCACTCTCGTTATCTTTTTTTTCTGCCTATTTTTTTATCTCACGCGCTTTTACCCGCCTTGCGCTTTATATGAGTATAGTTGACCCGAGTGAAATTTTTCTTTTTAACCCGGGCTATGTTTAGCGCTCTTGCTAGGGTAATCCCAGCACGTGAGTTACCAAGTAAGTACGCGCTTGTGGACAAATTATATGTAGTGCCATTTTAAAGAATGTTCCGAAGTCTCGAGAACCCGTGTTGCATCACAAGCTCACGCTGAGAGCAAGGATCAAGGATCATCTTGCGCAATAGCGGTCACGGCGAAAATATAAGAGTTTGAATGGGAATATTTACGATCGCTCTTAGAAGGTAAAAATTCCGAAAATTTCTCAATAAAAATGACATAGCTTGTTTCTACGCTGTACTGCTTGTTGTTTCTTTGCCTCCTTTTGCTGATTTGAAGTCATTTTAGCGAGTTATCGTTTCCTAGGTTTCCCACTCCTAAGAGCAGGACAACTTGGATTAATATTAATCGAATTAATATTAATCCTAATGATTATTATAATCCAGTAATAGATTATTATAATCCATTACTGCTTTTTGAGCCGTGCCTTAATCAATTAGGATTAATATTAATCTTATGTAAGATTAATATTAATGTGATTAATATTAATATTAATATTAATATTAATCTGATAAATATTAATCCTACATAGGATTCCTATTAATCCTATATAAGATTAATATTATTGCTACCTAGGATTAATCTTTTTCCAAAGCTTCCGAAGATTGGCGTTATTTTACGATTTAAGGCAACAACAACAACAACAACATCAATATCATCAACAGATTTTCCAATGTTCTTGGTTCCGATCTTCTCACTTCAAAGTCACTGAAAGCGTTTTTCTATTCGCTCGGCATCCCTTTCATGAACGCTAAACACCACGCGTACTTTGTGAGCTCTTGCAGGTCGACCGGAATCTCCCCTACTCCACTCTCATCTTCAAGCACTAAGCTAGGAATAAATACAAAGCTATGATCTATGATGTCCCACCATAATTAATTGTTTGAAACAGCTGAAACAGTTTTTTAGTAAATTTTACATCATATACAATATTCCTACCGTGTCAGTTCCATATTTTCATTCCCAAACGGCGCCAAGAGACGGGAGAAATTCATGTTCATAGTTGCCATCGTGATATGCCGGCTCCGAACCTCGAAACAGTTAGTGTCTTTGGGATTGTCTAATTCCTACGCAGCTGGTAGTTATTCCCCTTCTCAAGGTCCCCTTTTTTGCAAAAGCACATGCCCACGGCACTTAATTGCTGACCCAGAGCAGCTTGTTTCCAGTTTTCAGTTACTTCTGGGGTCATCGTGGTCTCTAGCAAATGCAAGAATCGTCATGTGACTGATGTGATCAGTGTTATGTCCCGTCAGTCCCGTGTTATGTCTGCAATGTGTCCGTCATATAGATCTTTTATATCCGAACATTCAAGGGAATTTTATTTGGATTATAATAGATTAATATTAATCCGGATGATATTATTAATAATAATCTAATCCTTCCAATTTTTGGCCGTGCCTTAATCTATCACTGAACTATAATAATAATCTATTACCGGATTATAATAACCCTATTATAATCTATTGTTATTATAATCCACGGATTAATATTAATCCGAGTTGTCCTGTAAGAGTGGGAAACCTAGGAAACGATAACTCGCTACTGAATGTGATTGCATGTTGGTTTTCAGAACACTTAAACAGCCCCGCTAGAATTTTACCGGGGCATCTGTTCGTATCTATGTCCTACTTTCGCACGCAAAAACAGTTGCGTTTGTAATATTTCTTTGCTGAAACTTGCGCTGTTTCCGTGAATTGTTTCGGAAATATTTCCGTTCAGCCCCATACTAACCCTCTTCTCAGTGAACATCTCTAAAAACAAAGGAATAAGGGAAAAAGTTATTCAAGATACAGCGAGTGTAGAAACCAGTTCAATGCTGGATTTTATCAACAGAGTTGATAACTAGAGCTAAATTGGCCACCGTAACGCTTCACGCGTCAGTCCTTCGTCGGTGACTCAATAAGTTCGAGTCGGAAATGTTTACGTAATTTATGAACGAGGTCCAGTTCGTAGAGTTTCGATTCAAAAAGATAAAGCGAAGAAGAAGAAGAAGAAGAAGAAGAAGAAGAAGAAGAGGAGGAGGAGGAAGAAGAAGAAGAAGAAGAAGAAGAAGAAGAAGAAGAAGAAGAAGAAGAAGAAGAAGAAGAAGAAGAAGAAGAAGAAGAGGAGGAGGAAGAAGAAGAAGAAGAAGAAGAAGAAGAAGAAGAAGAAGAAGAAGAAGAAGAAGGCAATGCAGAAGTAGGCTTCAATATCTGCTGAAATGCTTTTCTCGTGGGCATTTCCTTAAAACGTGCGTCAATTGCTGTTCACATATGCCGTGCCGATTCCGATGATGTGTCACATATCTTCACATCGCAGCGCGTGGTTTCTTTTGTTTAAAACAATAGATGCCATGCAGGGGTTCATACGATAAATATATATATAGGGCATTTATATGCGTAAAAGAATCCACGGCTTTGCGAAAGTAACGGTTTCTTACTAAGAACGAAATCTAACCTGTTCGAGCAAAAGTGAAGTCACCATGAATAGGTAAGTTCAGTTGTTAGTCGACTCATTTATTTCCCTTTTATAGAGGCCAATAATGTGTATTGTGATGTGGATGGCTTGAGTCTGAACTGGCTCAGCTTTGAAATTAAGTTTTCACGAACTGGCTCAGCTTTGAAATTAAAGTGTTCCAATCATTAACCTGTCCCGAACGTGTAGGAGTGATTGTGTGTGACCTGAGTATTAAAATGTCTGTGGTAAGCGATGGTTGCGACTTATACTAACCGTGGACAACATTTACGTCTAATTTCAGAGCGAATGCCGGGTCTAACGAAAGGCAACATCCTCCGCATCCGAGGAGAGCTGAAATGGCTGAGGAAGAAGGTACGTTTGTAAAAGTCACGTTTTGTTTTTTGTATTGCCTGGTTTGAAATAGCGACCAAAACATAAGAGCAGGAAAAATCCAAAACGTAGAATTCTTATTTCTCGTGGTTTAACTGGCCTTGCGCAGGTGTTAACGCGACGGGAAGCGTGAGAGAAAACGGACTATCTTTTGACTGAATTCACTAAAGAATTAATTTTTTCTGAAGGAATAGCACGCCCAAAAAGATTTTTGGACTTCTGCACAACTCTTTCCACACGTTTTTATCCCAGTCTCAAATTATATTTCGTAGGTTTGGCGTGATGTTTATCACTGTGCTTAACCGTCAAACGGTGTTTCCTTGTTACGAGTTATGTTAATCTTTCTTGCTTACTTGACCAGTGTTGATTTCTTTTTGTGACCGTTATTTTATGCTATCTCAGGGATTTTACAAGTTCTGAATCATTGGACTGTTACATAACTTGTCTACCGTGCGCAAATATTTCCTCTTCTAGCAAGATTGTATTTTCTTCTTTAAATTCTATGTCTTTTTCACTAGAGTGTTAAAGGCTGTGTTTTTGTGATCGCTTCGCTCCGCGCTCGCCTCACACTTGCCTCCGCTCGCCTGAAAAACGTTAAAAAATCATGCCTGTTCTGCAGGCTATAAGAGCAAAAAAAGAATCGAGTTCTTTGCTTCAGGAAGCCAAACAAAAAGCTAGGTCTAAACACTTTGTTCTAATTAAGCTCAGAGCGAGCTAAATTCAGACCGAAACTCTTGTGCGCAGACATTTGCCGGAGAAAGAACGGGGCTAACATAAACAAACGAGTCATAACGAGGAAGAAACAATAGTTTTGCTTTAGAGACGTATGATAATGACGCTGGTATTATTTCTGGTTAGTGATCTGAAATTCAACGGCAAATGTAGATGCACATGCAAATTAAAAAAAAACGATTAATTTCTTGAGAAAAGAAAACAAAAAGCGAGATTTACGGGGTATATTCTTGCAAATCTAGACAGATATATAGATTGATCTGACGCAAACTATCATTTTATTGCAATTGCTTGTTTCAACATGAGAATATTTGTGCATAAGCTTTTAAAGTGCCGACTCACTAACAAATGATTAACGGTATGTTTATACCAAAATTAGGTATAATAAAAACTAATAAATATTCCTCACCGTGTAAGTGTTATTTGTTCAAGCCTGTTGCTTAGTCTGTAGATTCAAAGATAATCTAGTAGTTTCCATTGGAAAGTGAAGTGCTGCGGGTAAAGTGAGTGGTTTAGTGGTATCTCGTTTATTCCATGTACTTGAGAGGGTAAACAGATGAGCCAATTGCCAATTGATAGGAATGAAATTTATAGCAAACTAAACAAAACGCGAATACTCTTCAGAATAGAAATAGAAATTTCATTCTAAAACAGTGATTAGTCAAACAAACTTTACCATTTTCAAATCACCTTCATGGACACCTCGCGTGAAATGTATATGAAATGTAAATCCCACAAATGCTTGTAAATTTTCATTAATTACTTCTTCCAAACACAATAATGATTATTTTGAGTACAGAAATAAAGATATGCAAGGAGTGAAATTTCGTGACCAGACATTAATGAAAGCCTTTTGTTGTTGTTGTTGTTTTGTTGTTTTTGAATGAATCCTTTTTTATATTGCCATGCCTATATGTATATAAAGCTAAGGGGAGGGTAACTTAGTCACGTCAAACTATTTGTTTATTTTAAGCTGAATCATAATTTTGGATATTACTTCAGAGGTGTTTACTTTCTTTCGCATTGTTCTACACGCATACTGGTATTACTTTGCATGAGAATCCTTTGTTTGTTTATTAGAGAGGCTGCATGGTGGTTGGGGTCGGTATTCATCACATAATTTCAGGAAAGATTGACATTCAAGGAATGCATGTTTAATAGGGCTAGAGTCGTTCTCTGAAAATGGTTTGAACCCAGGAGTCATGTCATAAGTACCGCGTAAATTATGATCATCCGGGTGAGTGTAGTCCTGAGAAGGACTGTTTGTGGTGACTTTGACTGACATTTCGACAACCGGAGCGGAAGTCATCTTCAGAGTCAAGTAAATTTTGGAACGTCAGTAATTCGTTCTCGCCACACATACTGACAGTTCACACAATCAGTTATCCCAAAGCATTTGATTTTGAGTTCCTTGTTAGTGACTGGTATCCTGAGCATCAATTTGAAATAAAATTGTCTTAGCTTATCATCTCGAGTGATTTTATAGTTGTTTTGGATGCAGTGCACCCAAAAACAAATTTGTCAGCAACTTCAGGAGAGTGTCTCCTTCATGATTTCATTGCGGTTCTGTTTTAAATTTTCCTACAAAAAGTTTATAAAACTGCTTACAGAACGTTTTCTTTAAGTCTAGAGTAACATCACTAGATAGTTGGAAATCGAAGTTCTCCCAACCTGAGTTCAGGTACCCAACATCCGTATGAGCTGATGCGTAGCTGTTGAGATACGCAGGAATGGCCGACGTAATTTGGTATTATTGCACAAAGTTAACCTTGATGTTAAATTTCTCACTGAATTCTTGTGGTGAAAGATAGTTACCTTGATTTTTCAGCAAGTCTTGTATAAAAAAAAAAACATTCTTATCCCACAAGGCCTTCCAAAAGACCGATTTGTTTTCAATATGAATCTCCTTGTTGTTCCACAAAATGAATTCGCGTTTCAATGGATCTTCGTAGCTGCTACGCAGTTCTTGGAAATATTCGAGAAGTTCTCGGTAAAAAAGGGGGATTCTTAGGCTTCTGAGGACAAACTCTTTTAAGGTTATGTTTCAGGAGAACAATAAAAACTTAAGAACACGCCTGGTATCGAGAGATTATCCCAATAACCTAGTGAACAAGTGCTCTCCGAAGTTAACTTCGCAGAAAGAAAGAACTCTCTTATACAAAAACAGAAAGCGCACAAGGAAATTATACCCTTTGTGAAGCAATTTCAACCATCTCTGCCATGTTTGAAATAATATTCTTATGAACAAATGGCATTTTATACAAAACCATTCGCTACTAAGAGAGATATGCAAGGAACCTCCCTTGCTCTCTTTTAGGAAAGGAAAATCGCTTAAAGACATGCTTGTTAAAGCAAAACTATAAAGGCTTTTATCAACGCAATGGGCACACAGCGAGAGTTGCGCAGGTCTGTCAACCCCATTTAAACATGGCAGCTAAGTCGCAATAAAGTAGCAAGAAAGTCGCAGCTAAGTCGCAATACAGTAACAGGAAAGTCGCAGCTAAGTCGCAGCTAAGTCGCAGCTAAGTCGTCGCTAAGTCGAAAGTGAAAAAAAAAAAAAAAAAGTGAGAAAAGTGTATGTCCCTTTGAAGCCACCGTACTTAGAAGGTCCAAACAAAACCTTATAAATAATAATAAAAAAACTGATTGAGAAATGTTATTGCTCTTACTTCATAGGGAGGGGTCATGAAAACGGAGACAGAAGAACTGCCCATACCCAAAGAAGATGTATCTCTAGACTTCGCAAACTCTTGCAGGCAGAACAGACACAAACAAACAGAGCACAACGAGAAATTCTCCGACTTACCCAAGAAACGACGGAGAAGGACAGACGAATTAGAGAACTGGAGGAAGCGTTACAAATAGAAACGACTCAATGGGCGGTTTCCCGGGGAGAGATTTCACTTACTTACAAAGTGCTTGGGAGGGGTGCATGGGGACGCATTGTGGAGGGCATTTTTAGAGGCACCAAAGTGGCGGTAAAAGAAATGCATCGCGTGTTAGTCTCCCAGCATAACATAGCCATTTTCAGACGGGAGATTAACACGCAATGGAAATGCCGCCATCCCAATATCGTAACGATGATCGCGGCGACCAATCACCAAGGAATACCACTAATAATTTCAGAACTGATGGACACGAGCCTAAGGGATGAGTTAGGAAGAGGAATTTTTAATGAAGAGGAGACTGTAAGCGTGGCAAAGGATGTAGCAAAAGGATTAAACCATTTGCACTTAACCAAGCCAGTGGCAATCATTCACCGAGACATAAGCTCTGCAAATA